>NC_092810.1:82456258-82761049 GCF_040954645.1 Diabrotica undecimpunctata | reverse complement strand
TATATATATATATATATATATATATATATATATATATATATATATATATATATATATATTTATATATATATATATATTTATATATATATATATATATATATATATATATATATTTATATATATATATATATATATATATATATATACACCTAGCGGTTAATGTAAGCTCCGTTCTAAAACGGTATTATACTAACTCCAGTAAAATATACACCGTGTATACTATTATCTGAGTAGCGCTTTATGTAGACTCTGACTAACATGTAGGATTAAGTGGACTCCACAAAAGGATAAACCATTTATGGGATCCGTATTTACCATTCTGTGTACATTTCTAAACTCCTGCGATGTTGCCAATAATTGTATTAGTAGTAGATTTTCAAATTTTACAGCAGGTACACTTTGGAACTTGAAATTTATTTAAATATCCATCAATTTAGTCATGGAGGAATTTCAGGATTATTTGGCTAATGAAGTTAAATATAAATTGTTAACCGACACATAACTTTAGTTTACTTTTTAGTTTTAATAAACAAGACGGTAATTTATATTACTTGCTTTATATATTTTCAAAAATAAAGTGTCTATTATAAACTTGGAAAAGTTAAGTTTCCATTTTTATTAATTAGTATTTTTTGTTAAAATGCATTGGCACTGAAACATTTAGTCCATAAATGTACGTACATCGGATAGAGTAATCGTGTAACAGTTTATGAAAGTAGACGCCCCTTCGGTAGGATTATAATGTTTGTTACCCTATTAATTAAAGAAACCTGTACAACAGGAAGGTCTTTGTAATTTTTCGATTACTGTAGATTATGACATACAATATTTGTTTCATAGCGTAGTTGAATTTAAACTACAATAATTTATAAATCAATCTTTAATGACATAATTTTTTACTGTCTAATTTCAATAGGTATGTCGATTTTTAATTAAAATATTTAATGCATTAAAGTCGCGTAGAGATTTTCACTAAACATTTAATTTTAAAGATATTATTATAAAAGTCCAAAAAAAGTATAAAAGTCTAGGGAATTTAATATCCCACTATAGATTTGTTTTATAGATTATCGTAAAGCGTTCGACAGAGTCAAATGGATACACTTATGACTGATACTAAAAGAATTAGGTGTACAACAAAACCTAATTTTGCTTAAAACTGAACTGTTCGAATACACTACTGGACCATTTAAACTAATATTAAAAGAAGATTTAACTTCAAATGGTAGATTAGCTAACGAAATATAAGTATCTGGGAAAAATTTCTCAAACGATATTAATATTGAAAGAGACTTTAAAGAGCATCTGACACAGCATGCTAAACCGTAAGGCGCCTTAACCAAACAATATGGATATTTGAGAAAAATTACAGCTCGTTTCAGAAAGAATTGTAAATATAACATTAATCTAGATTAAGAAGAAACGCTGAAGAAAAAAACAGTAGCGGTTAGCCTAAATAAAGAAAGGCAAAAATAGGTTATATTTGATGTTTTGAAAAAATCGATCCAAAAACCGTATGAAAAACATGTCATAGTATGGACATCGTGCGCGGCGATGCCTCTGCCGTCTGCCTATATCGGAAACTTTTACTACCATTTGACTATTTGTGTACGATTTTGTGTAAGGTTGAGTGGCACACCACAAAAAGTGTTTTTATTTTCTCTTTTGTTTAATAATTAAAATGTATTGCTATACTTTTAGATGTTCCAAAAAAAACAAAGGATAATAAACATAAATTATGAGGTACAAAATTCTATTATTTTCTATGCGTAAGTTATTATAGACACATAGGCTATCACACAGTTAAAAACTATTAAACCTATGAAAAAAATACAGTAGATTATGACTACATTTGTGTTTTAGCACTATAGTAAGAACAAGATAAAAATCTAAATATCTACATAATTATATTAACGAGAAGTTAATAAAACTTTTGATAGTTATCAGTAAGAGAAAGCCCATTTCAGAATAGATTATGAAAAATGTTGTTGGTTTTACAATATCAGGTACATTTATATAATGATAGGAATACAAAAATAAAAAAAAACAACTTGCTTTTTCAAAACAACAATCAATCACTTCATTTTATCACAAAAAATTTAAAAAGTTGCAATGTAATTGAACCCATTTTGTGAGCTATAGCACTCTTATGCGCTTTAGGAGCACAACTATCAGCTAAATGTTCTTCATGTGGGAGTCCTGAGTAATAGTACTCCAACATGGTTCTCCTGTAAATTGTCAAACTTAGTCTTAGATAACAACGACAACCTTCTTAGTATTTATGTACAAGATACCGTCTACAATTATGTGATTATGTGTACGTGCCAATATTCTTTTAAAAGAGATTAATAAAATTCGCGGGTAGACACCGCGACATCGGTATGTCCCGTAGCGATAAATTTACCATTTTATTGTAATTAGCATTTAAAAATGAAATTTTCATCTTTCATACAAATATCGATAGTTTTTAGCTATGGATGTATTTGGGTCACACAGTCCTGTAGTAGATTTAGTCTAAAAAGTTTTATTTTACGCACAATTAGCACATTGGCTCTGGAAATGACCTATACATATACATTATTAATTATTTCCAATCAAGATTTTTAAGCAGCTCTGCACCATTGGTTCATTTTTGTCGCTTTTTTATTTGCCCTTTCTTTTTATCGTCATCATTACATAGCGCTACAACACTGGGTGAGTCTTCGCTAACTACAACTTTTCTCCACGTTGATCGGTCTTCTATGAATCTGCAATCAAATGAAATATTAATTTTTTGAGATATCCGATTTTGTGTCCGATCTAACTTAGTCAATAAAATTAATTCTCCTGGACTTATAAGAGCTTTCTTCATTCAGTATCTGTTCTTAATCTATACGGATTTGTAGCAGTATAGTAATAAAACCTTATTTGTTTTAGTCATTCTTCATAATTCGCATCACTATATTAAAATAGGTCTGAAGTTTGTATTATGTTCTTTATTTCTTCAGTGGCTTTATTATTAACTGTGATTATTGATCCAATATATTTAAAGTCTTCAATACTTTAAAAAACGTAGTTGTTGACTTTAATGTTTTATCTAAATTCATTGAATTGGTCTCTTCTGTGTATTTACTTGTATTTGGTTTTCACCTCGTTGATTTTAAGTAAAACTTTTTTCATGCTCTCTGGACTTTGTTGAAGATGTCGTTTAGGAACGGGAGAGAGTTTCCTATGAAATCTATATCATAAGCATCATTCTAGGAGCTGCTTTGTTAATGGACCTTTAATGGATTACGTGTTAAAAGGACGTTATTTCTATTTTGGTAAGCTGTTCGTTCATTTTTGATTTATTTGAATCGAGAATCTGTATTTTATTAGATCTCTGGTTTATTTATTTATATCTCTGGTGTTTTGTTTCCTGTATCGTTATTACAAGGAGTTTGCTGGATACCGAAATAGGGAATCCGGTGGTACGTACATGATCTTTTGATTACCAACATTAGAAAATTTGTCTTACTGTAAAATCGTGATGATTTTACTAGAAAATATAATGTTGTTTAATAATAATGAAGTTGTTTCGCTTTGCCTTCTCCATCGAGGTCGCAGTGAGACTGCTATCGTTATACCTTCTGGTATTTAATATTTTGCCGGTCAAGCAACAATTTCAAGAGTTATTAACTTGGTACTGATATCTCTGCTCCCCGATTTTAGCAAGCCATTAAAACTGCTACATTCATGCTTTCTATTATCCAACGACCAGCCAGGCGATTATATATAATAGCCAAGGAAGGTTTTGGCAATTTAATAGGTTTTTTGTGTGTTAGAATATAATTTCTCCAAGAAAGTAAAGATTATCTATCCGCTATCCGGATTTAATCCATCGATTAAATATTAGAATACTATAGAGTAATGCTATTACATACCAGCAAAAAAAACGGTATAATAGTCAGTAACGAGAAAACCAGATAAATGTTCATTAAAAGACAAAAGAGACGATGTAGAATAGGGCATATAACGTAACAATAGACCCATATAATTTTGAAAGGTTTGAAAGTTTAAATCCAGAAGTGTAATACAAACTACTAAAATCAGGATATAAAAAAAACAATTTAAGTAAAACTCACAAGAAAAGCCCCAGAAATGTTTTACGACCGGGAACTAATGCTAAGGTCAAACAGGAAAATAAAGATTGGATTTAATTTTTTTGCTTAAAACTTAGCATTGCCAGCTTGTATTCTGTTATTCTCTTTTGTAGTGTTTTTGTTAAAAGTGCTCTTAAATCCCAAATATTTAGGCTGATTAACCATTTCAAAGTTGTACTGGTCTATTAAAATAATATGTCCTATTCTGTTTCGTAGTGCTCTTCTTATGATAGCCATATATTTTTTTTATTATCGTTGATTTGGAGGACCCTTTTCTGCGCTTTTTCTATTGAATGTATTAATGTTTTTTTGTTACTAATAATTATACTCGCTACTATATTAAACTCATCCTCGAAAGTCCGTATAATCTGAAGACCTTGATTATTAAACTGTGAGATTTTCTGTATTAGCTTTCCGGGCGATGCTCTCCAAAACGATCGTAAACACGATTGGAGATACGGCATCTTCCTGTTTGAGGTAACTGTACATTTGAAAGTAAGTTGACAGTTATTTCCTTAGGTATGCCTAGTTCTTCCATAGCATTTTAGTTACAATCTTATAATTATATCATATGTTTGTTTAAAATCTATAAATAACTAGCATAATGTTTTTTTATTCCCATTTCATTTCCCATAACATTTTTCATTAAGTATATAATGTTCCTAACTTCACATTAATCTTTCCTGATTTCACATTTGTGGTTGCTGTATGTCAAAGAAGACACCATTTTCCATAGCGGGTGCTATGATTCCAATGGGATAAAGTACAACCTACATATTTATTGCCAAAATTACTTTGCTGCTGTATCGAGTACCGTTTACTGGTATATGAATTTTGTTACGAATTTATCTTGTGTGCTGAACTCTATTAAATCTTTTACCGCGAATTGAAAAGCACCTTTATTTATAACATTTATTTTTAACGTTCTGTGGAATATTGTACGTTTATCTAAATAAGTATTTACTATAGTGTATAATAGTTGTAATTTTATTTTACGATTTGGATCAATATAGGTATAATTTATAATATATGAATTGTCTTATATTATACAAAATCATCCTATTTGCGTAAAGTGATATTTATGTTGCAATTAGTTGTAAAGTCATTAGTCTGTCCTGTCGTATCAAATTTTCCTGATAATTTTTGTAGACAAGCGGTTTAGTTTATGTAATATAATATCCCCAATTGTTCTCATAATATTTAGGTTTCAAAAAAGCTGTTACCTACGCTAATTCATTCACCTTTTTAAAGCACTTTGTCCAGTTTTCTGTGAAAGCATATTTATTTTACTTGTAGATTACTCCTTGTTAAAATTAATTTCTTAGGTAAGCCTTGTTCGGCATTAGTATTCTATGGTTTCATTCTTATGATTATATCATGTGTTTGTTTAAAATCTATAAATAACTAGTTTAATGTTTTTTCTGTATTCCCAACATTTCTCATTAACTGCCTAATAGTGAATAATTGATCAACGATTTATTAAGTTGTTCTAATTCCACACTAATGGTCTCCTATTTGATAGTTCACCTATTCACTCAATCGTTACAGGTGTATTAGAAAAAATACTGTATATCCTAATTATTAATATATAGCTTATATATAGCTTTTACCGCTACAGTTTGTGCAGTACATTTTATCATCACTTTTGTGTATGGGTATACTTTTCAGAAAGTTGGTACTTGCTCTTACTTCTAAATTGACAGATCAGCTGTTTAACCGCCTGTACTGAACTTTCTTCTTCATTTTGCAAATATAAATAAAAATTAATAAAAATCACTCTGAAATACCGTTGATTGAAATATTGAATACCCTATAATATTCAATCAACGGAAATATGTACTAAGATCACGGGGAGAATATTATGGGTTATTTCTGGTTTCGTCATAATTGACACTGGAATTACTAACAGGAAAGTGCTCTCACTTCCACATGTTGAAATTGATATATAGTACCAACGGATGCTAGTCATATACCATCAGTACTAATAAAATGGAAACTATCAAATTAATGTCAATTTCATTAAAACACACCTGAAAAATATTGACAACAAATTAAAAATCGCTTATGCGTTAAAAAAATTAAAGAATTGTGAATAGAAATAGAGGAGACGTCCATAAAAGCAATAGAGTAGCAAAGCTCACAGCATGAGAATATTGCCTCGTACTTTTATATAGTAATTTGCTATCACATATTTTGAGATATAAAATCTTAAATTTAGATATTAGACATACTTATTAAATGTATAATCTAATATGTAAGTCTGTTTATGTTTTACATACTTGGAAAACACTGAACAGCCAAATATTTATTATTTTATGTACTAGGTTCTAAAAAAAAGTGTACTCAAAACGAATAAAGATTATCTACCAAGTATTTTATTCCAGTTTAATATGAAAGCATCAGATATAAAATATTATAAAAATTTCATCATAGGGGCAAATTTGAGATAAAAACCAAATGACAAATGATAGAATATTTAGTGAAATCTAAATATCTTAGAATAGCTGTTTCGAGCAAGGATGAGGTTGTTGATGAGAAAAAAAAAGACCTATCGCTGGGGAAGTGAGAAAGCAATTGGCAAAAGCAAAGAGCATTTTAATTAAAATAAATGAAATATGCATTACAACCTATCATGATACACATATATTCGTACCGCAGAAACAAGACAATTAATAAACACGTTAAGAGAATCTTAATAATAACCAAAATTTAAGTTTCAATACATAGAAGAAATAAAAATGTACAGAAGATACACAGGATAAACAACATTAAAATAGCTACAAGAAAAAGAAAATAATGAGTCAATCATATTAATATAGAATAGCAGAGGACAAAGTGTTTGTCATAGCATTGGACAAGTGCCCAATTGAAAAAAGAACACAGTCGTTCAAAAAAGACTGTACTCTAGAAAGAAGATAGAATAGATTATAAAAAATAAAGGCATAAACATGTATTTTCCTACTTTTTTAATATTAAAAATACGTAAATAAAACCTTGAATTAAAATGTGACCTTTGATAGCTGTGATAAACTCATCACTTGAACAATGGCGCTGATGTATGTAGTTGAAATTTTTTACACTTATTTTAACTGTTTATTTTCTTATTATCTATATATGAGTTGTGACCGTTATCACAAACTTATTTATTTTCCACAAAGAGGCTGTTCAATACCTAAAATTATTATTACACAAATCTGATTCGAAATGTCGTCAAAAAGTAATACACAGCACGTAAAATTTTAATTTTTAATAAAAAGTAAAAGATTAGGCATTACTTCTGGGGTTCAAAGAACGAGCCTTTGCGAAGATTGAAGTACTAATAAGACTACCGCAATCGGGCATACCCCGAGTAATGATTACTTAATTAATCGGCTAATTATTCAGTCACCACTTTAATATGATTTTGTCAAATTGGTCCTTTTTAGGACCATCTATTCTTATAACTATGTATATAACTCTTAAGGGCATATCTAGAGATAAAGAAACTGTATTTTACTTAAACTTATCAGACATATGCGCTAAACACGAATCTGGCGAGTTTCTAGTGCAGAAGACAAATATAGGGCCTAACCTAGGGTATTTGGTATTAAGCTGATTGCTGAAAACCATATTATAGATATAGACATGCTATCTTTGTCGGAAAAAAAGCAAAGAAAAAGCAAAACCAGTCAGCTGAGAGAACCTGTCAACGATATTAAGCTTGGATCCACCATCTACAAATTAAATGAAAAATAATGCAACTACCGACATTGAGGATCTGAGCACAAAGCTAATTACGAAATCTGGAACAAAAACACTACAATGGATTATCCGGATGATGAACAACTATATTCAAATTATGCAGATACCCAAAGTCTATAGACAAGCCAAAGTTGTTACCTTGCTTAAACCTGGCAAAAACTCCAACGACCATAAAAATTATCGGCGAATATATTTATTTTGTCAGCTATTCAAAATATTTTTACACAAGATCATTAATATTATTTCATCGATATTAGAAAAAAAACTTAAATTAAAAGACGAAAGTGGCTGTAGATAGTAAAGATCATGTACATCACAAATATAAAATCTTACCCGACACAGCAAAGATGGGTACGAAAAATATCGGGTGTCAGGGGTGGTATTTTTCAATATAAATGCCGCTTACGACACCTTAAATTACAGGATATATCTCCAAAAACTATATGATATCCCCTTAGATAACTAACCCATGTGTATTATCTGCGTATGCCTACACAACAGAATATTTTTCATATCACTCAATGGTATTGTAAGAATAGCAGATGACGAACGGTCTCGCTTGGGGTAGCATAAAGACACCTACACTGTATAATATTTACACAAACGATCAACCCATACCACTAGATACTAGGACTTCTATTATATAGATGATACACCTATTATTGCACAATAAAAATAAACTATGAATCAATTTTCAGCCAAAGCCCCTGAAAAACTCATGTGTGCTCCTTCAATTTCCCTAAGATAGACGTTTCACAAAACTGAACATCCAGTAATGTCATGAAATCGTTGAACTATAGACTTCCTATAAATTCCTTGAAAATAGTTTGTATCGCACGTGGTCATTCACAGATCATTGTTTAAAACTAAAAGGTAAATTAAGGCCCAGAATTAGTAATCTTCGCAAGCTTTTTAGCTAAAAATAAGGCGCACGTCCTTTCGCCCTACAAATTTACCATTCTTTCTTGTTGTATATACTACTACCAATTTTTACACAAAAATATCTATTGTAGCACTTAACCATATTTATTTTGAGATATCCTTCTATCGAGATATCATAATGTACTACACAAATAAGACCAGAACTAAAATAATAAAAAAACTTTATACAAGATATCGCAGAACATTGGATGAAATAAAAGCAGTTTCTATTAATCGGATGCTTACATAAAACGTACAAAGACACACTTACGTAAACAAAATATATTACGCAATTTCTATAATTAAGAAAACATCGACTTCGGCATTGAACTAATAAAATTATATTAAATAAAAGTACAACATTTTTAAAAATGCAGAAAAATAAAATTTCCTATGCAAGCGAATATTCCATTAAATAATAAGCCCAAATCTTTTTGTATCTATATACCTGTTTTCAAAGAACCAGTTACCTTTTAGTACGTAGTTATACCAGGTAATAAGATATCCTCTGTTACTCTGTGTAATGCGTATTAGATTGCACTGTCTACGAACAGTAGATAAAAATAAGGAGCCCATATGAACCGTTCAGGGTATGTGTTGAAAATATATGGTATAATCACACAGTTGCCAAACTCTCAGAGCTTACTTAAACCGATAAACGTATGGTTCAAATATACATTGAAGAAGATCTGTACGACCCCTATAATATATACACGTGAACTAAACGATATACATTTATCATACAGGGGTATTTACGGGCTCCAAAAAATTTTTATAAATTATTAAACTATAGATGTTGATGAATCGACAGAACCAATATTATGGAATGGTCAAGTGAGCTCCGTATATCGGTATCCACTTGACCACGGAGCTCAATTGAACCTGAATTTTAACATGGGCGGAGTCCACTTTATGCCGTAGATATATATATATATATATATATATATATATATATATATATATATATATATAAATATAAGTTTGAATGCTCGAATAAATGAACTTTGATTAGATAAAAGGCATATATCGAGCACAGTTTAATGTACATTACACTACAATACAAATGGACAAACAAACACTTTAAAATAATTTAAGGAAGGCTACATTACTTGAAGAAGCCGGAGACAGAATGGCTCCGAATGGCTCAGAATGGTAATGTACATTTATATGTTTATGACATCTTGTTCTTGCCGGATAGGCCACAATTGACGAAGTAAATCTATAAACGTTAATCACATAAAAACCTTTTTTCAACCATAAACTTCGAGTTTTTATCGAAGTTAATCAATTTCTTTGGTTATAAAAAAACGTTTCTTGGCTTATTTCAGATGCCCCTGAAGATGATCTAGGGATCGAAAGTACTTGGGCAAGATTTAATTAAACTGTGCTCGATATATGCCTTTTATCTGATCAAAGTTCATATATATATATATATATATATATATATATATATATATATATATATATATATATATATATATATATATCTACGGCATAAAGTAAACTCCGTCCATGTTAAAATTAAGGTTCAAGTGAGCTCCACGGTGAAGTGGACACCGATATACGGAGCTCACTTAACCATTCCATAATATTGGCTGTGTCGATTCGTTAACATGTATAGTTTCATAATTTTTAAAAATTTTGTAGAGTCCATAAGTACCCCTGTATCATAAATGTATATCGCTTAGTTCACTTGTATATATTATAGGGCTCGTTCAGGTCTTTTTCACTGTATATTGGAAACATAAGTATATCGGTTTAAGTAAGCTCTGATAGTTTGGCAACTATGCGATTAAGCCGTATATTTTCAGCGTATATTCTAAACGGTTCATACGGACACCTTAGTTCTTATTTTTGTTATCATTCATACGCATTACAATATGTAATAGATATGTCTACTACCAAATACCTGTTTTTGGTAGGTACGTGCTTTTCTAAAAATAGCTTTATAGATACAAAAGGATTTCGTTACCAAGTTGGATGTTTTTTTCATATGCGGAAATTTTCTAATGCATTTTGTTAACGTCAGTATGTCTTTATACGTTTTATTTAAGAATCCGATTAATATGAACTTGATTTATTTCATCCATCTATTGTTTTACGATATCTTGTAGCTTCTTTATTATTTTATTTCTGGTTTTGTTTGTATACTACATATAATTCTGGATAGATTATCTTAAAATAAATATTTAAGTGCTAAAATAGATATTTTTGTGTAAAAATGGATAGTAGTCCGCAAAAGATGAAAGAATGCTTAATTTATCTAGCCAGAATATATCACTTTACCAATATTACATACTTCTGAATGGTAAGGTAATTTAGGGGTAATATCTAATCAATATAAGTGGAGTTAGTGTCAAATTTGCAATGATTTTTATAAGCAATAGCTTACTGACTGTACTCTACATGTTCAGTTTAAATAATTAAACCTTGTCCCTTCAGAAAAGAGCAATTTAAATGGCAAAGTCAACTAAGAAGATGTGAAGAATCTTTTACCACCCCACATTCACACAAGTTAACCGGTGTTTGCAGGCAAGAGTCCTCCCGAGGGTTCAGATGCCGAGGATTAGCTTTTTTTTTGGTATATCTCACACACGTGTTGATCTGGCCAGTTTTTTCTCGATTTTAGTCATAAAATGGGCTTGTATTCGTGGAGTACATGTTGAGAATCTAGATTTTGTTTCTTTCGTTCCTTAGCTACTTATCTTCGAATACTAGGTGTCTTGGTAGCTACGATATTGTAGAACTTATGTATGGATGTGTCTTAATATCCGCTGAATTTGGATTACTAATTTATAGCTAAATCTATGAGTTAAGTATGTGTTGGTGTCATTCATACTGGCAAGGTATATTCGGCAGCAGAAGCATAGAATGCAAGCGTTTACGTTTTAAGGATGGAAGGATGTGCTTCTCATTTTTAGCTGACAAGTTTGCGGAGAATAATACTTCTGGTCCTCAGTGTGCCTTTTAGTTTTAAACAAAGTTCTGTGAATGACTAAGTGTAATACAAACTATCTTCAAGATATTTATAGCAAGTCCAGAGTATAAGGATTTCATGACACTATTGGATGTTCAGATTTGTGAAAACGTCTGTGTTGGGGACATTAGAGTAGCACACCTGAGTTTTTCCGGGGTTTGGCTTAAAAATGATTTATAGTCTATTTTTATTGTGTTTAAAGCATGATTTAGATTTTTCTCCACTTCGGCAACAAAAGTTTTTGGTTGTGCAATAATAGATGTGTCGTATACATAATAAAAGTCCTAGTATTTACTGGTATGGGTTGATGGTTTGTGTACATTTTATACAGTGTAGGTGCCATTACGCTACCCCAAAGGAGACCGTTCTTCTGCGTTCTCCATCTGCTATTCTTACCATTGAGAAATACCAAAAATCTTCTGTTGTGTAGGCATACGCTAGTAAAACAAGTACGTTTATTACCTAAGGAGATATCATATAGATTTTGAAAAAATGCCCTCTTATTTAAGGTGTCGTAAGCTGCAAATTGCTGCTTAGATTGACAAATACCACTCCTCATAACTGATATCTTTCGTACCCATCTTTGCTGTGTTAAGCAAGATTTAGTATTTGTGACGTACATGATCTTCCCTGTCTGTAGCAATTTTTGTCTTTTAATTTGAGTTTTTCTTCTGTTTTACCTCTTGAGGAGTATTTTGTAAAGCAAAATAAATATATTGACCAATAGCTTTTGTGGTCGTTGGAGTTTTTGCCAGGTTTAAGCAAGGCAACAACTTTGTCTTTGCTTTGTTTGTCTGCAGACTTTGGATATCAGTAACTGTTGTATTTTTGGTCCAAATTTTATAATAAGCTTTGTGCTTAGATCTTCAGTCAGTGCCGTACTATTCTTTATTATAAACGTAGATAGTGGATCGAAGCTCAACATCGTTAAAAGGTTCCTTCAGCTGACTGGTTTTGTCCTCTCTCATTTTAAGTTTTTCTTTGCTTCTTTGCCGGCAGAGCACTTTTTCTTTTAAAAAGGACCGATTTGACAAAAATCATATTGAACGGGTGATTCTGATTAGCCAATTAATTAATTATTTATTACCCAGGGTACAACTGATTACGGTGGTCTTATTTGTACTCAAATTTTCGTAAAGGCTTCTCTTTTGAACCCCATAAGAAATGGCTAATTAACTTTTCATTAAAAATAATTTTACATACTCGACGATATTTCGAATCAGATTTGTATAGTAATAACTATAGTTAATATGGAGTCTCTTTGTGAAAAGTAAATGAGTTTGTTATATCGGTTACAACTCATATATGAATGATAAGGACATAAACGGTTAAAATAAGTGCACAGAATTTTAACTAAATATATCGGCGCCATTGTTCAGGAGATGGATTTATCCCAGAGATTAAAGGTTACATGTATATTCCAGGTTCTATTTACGTATTTGCATTACCAAAAAAGTATATTTAAAATAAAGGCCTTAAGATATCTTTAGATTCTATGGAAATTAGCAAATTAAAAAATACAGACATAATTCTGAATGACCAAATTGAGACAAACATTTGTCTCCAGTATTGTTTATATTGTAAAGGTCATCGTCATAGTATAGTCAGAACGCAACAAGGTTCTATTGGCTTTTCTGCTTTTTGTCTCCTCATTCCTATTGAAAACTTAGCCACGTAAATAACGTTTTAAAAATATATGTCAATATTTCTGAAGTGCCTTTCCTAAGATAACTTATATTAAGCCTAGTTCGTTTGACTACATGTAATGGCTTTGATAGTTCCCAACAGATAAGTATTGATTGATTGATTGTAGGTTGGATAGCAGTTGGTTGTACAGGCATGTGTTGATAAATATGATGGGTCGGTAGGTAGTCCCATTATTCCTAAATCTGACCATATGTTACCTCCCCTGTTTATTCGTGGACGTCCTAAGGGAATTTTTTCTCTCGGGGAATTCTCCCAGTTTAACTTGGCAATGCAGTTATTAGAAAGCCTTTGGATATAGCCAGCGTAACTTTGGCGTTGAGATTTAGTCTCTTGTATGACGTTGCTATCTTTATATATCTGTTAGACCTTGGCATTAGTTCCGGTTCGGTATTGGTTAGTATTCGGACCTTTGTAAGTTGGAAAATAATTCTAATAACTTTTCTAGTAATCCTGATCTAATTAATACCTAAGTTTTACTTACATTGTTTTGTCAGCGTTCTCGTCACATTTTCAGTCAATAGTTTAATCACTTTTTTATATATCCTGATTTTAGGGATTTGTATTAGACTTCTGGATTTAAAAGTGTTATGTGGGTTATATTTACATTAGTTAGCTAAATGAATATTCCATTTTATTTTTTATGTGACAGCGTTATCTACGATACGTAAAACGCTGCAATCTTTCAAAATTATATGGGTTTATTGTTACGTTATGCCCTAGTCTACGTCCTCTCTCTTGTATTTTAAAGAAAATTTATTTAGTTTGCTTATTACTTACTATCAGACCGTTTTTTACTGCTAATAGCATTCTTTTATAGCATTCTAATATTTAATCTATGGATTAAATCCGGATTGTAAATAGATATTTTTCACTTTCTCAGAGAAATAATATTCTAACATACAAAATGCTATTAAATTGCTAAAACCCTTCTTGCATATTATATTTACTTATGAGGGACAGCAGCAATATCAGTACCATAATAAGGCGTATAGTCCTGGACTGGCTAATCGTTGGATAATTGGAAGCATGAGTGTAGCAGTTTTAATGTTTCCGGGACTGCTACCTGGTATCGGGGAGCAGAGATATCAGTACCAAGTTAGTGCATATAGGAATTGTTAATTGAACTTTATTATTATTAAACAGCACTATATTTCCTAGTAAAATCGTCATGACTTTACAGTTAGACAAATTTTCGAACGTTGGTTATGGAAACATCATATACATACCACCGGATTCCCTAGATCGACATTTAGCAAAATCCTTTTAATAATGATACGGGAGTAAAAATATAAATATTTGGGAGCTTATATCAACAAAGGATTAGATTAAGACTAAGAAATCAGGGTACGAATAGAAATGGCAAGGGCAGCGTTCTGAAAATTCAAGCAATTGTTCTGTGACAAAAACCTGAATACTGCGCTGAGACTGAGGTTTGTTGAATGTTACGTCTGGTCTCAACTATTGTACAGAGTAGAAATATGGACGGTAAAAGAGCAAATAGTTAGGAAGCTTCAAGCCTTTGAATTTTGGATATACCGGAGAATGTTGAGAATTTAATGGACTGCCAGGGTCACCAATAAGGAAGTGCTGAGAAGGATCGCTCGAGACAAAAAATTATTGAGAACAATAAAATTACGAAGGACTGCATACCTGGGACACATACTAAGGAATATAAAGTCTTTTGCAGGCCATCATGCAGGGTAGAGTCAATGGCAAAAAGGGAATAGGTAGAAAGAGGAAGTCATGGCCGCGAAATATTCGTGACTGGACAAACATGACTGTAGACGAATTATTTCACGTTGCAAAAGACAGAGATACTTTTAGAAATGTGGTCGCCAACCTCCGTTAATGGGGACGGCATAGGAAGAAGAAGAATGATACGCTAAACAAAAAAAAAACAGAGATGAAGATAGGCGCCAAGAAACTCTGTGTTATAAAACAGTTGAATAAAATACAGATTCTCGATTCAAATATTCAAAAATTTAATGAACAGCATACTAAAATAGAAATAACGTCTATTTAAAATGCAATTCATTAATGGCTTAAGGTACAAAGCAGTCAGTAGCACCTAGCATCTGCTAATGATATTGATCTTATAAGAAACTCTCTCCCGTCCGCAAACGACATCTTCAACAAAGTGAAAAGAACACGAAAAATGTTTCACTTAAAATCAACAAAATAAAAACCAAATACAAGCGAATCAACAGAAGAAAGCAATTCAATACATCTAGATAAAATATTAAAGTCAACAACTATAATTTCGAAAGTATGGAATACTTTAAATATCTTAGATTAATAATCACGGTTAATAATAATGTCACTAAAGAAATAATCCAAAGCATAATTCACTTTAGACCTATTTTAAAACATGAATGTTTTTTAAAACAATAAGACCGAACATATTGTATTATGTAATAATTATTGTAATAGATATGTTGGCTAGAATCAAATTACCGTAAAGTCACCGAAATATTTTATCTGAGTAATGACTCACTACTGACTGCTACGTTACGCTAATACGATACATTTATAGTTAAAAGCGAAATTATTAGGTGTTATGCCATGTATAATATATGTGTATCTATAAAGTATTATAGTAAGATATTGAATTTCCTACATTTAAAAATCGAAATATTGAAATTATACAGTAAAAAATTATAATTTTAAGATTGATTTATAAATTATTATAATTTAAATTTTACTACTT
Organism: Diabrotica undecimpunctata; assembly: GCF_040954645.1. NCBI lineage: Eukaryota > Metazoa > Arthropoda > Insecta > Coleoptera > Chrysomelidae > Diabrotica > Diabrotica undecimpunctata. The sequence goes on along the minus strand of NC_092810.1, from coordinate 82,744,875 downwards.
TGTGAAACAAATATTGTACATCAAAAAACGTAGCAATCGAAACATCGGAACGTACATTTATATATTAAATTTTTCAGTGTCAATGCATTAAAAAAATACTACCTAATAAATAAAAATGGACACTTGCATTTTCCAAGCTTATAACAGACACTAACTTAAGTTTAAAAATAATTAAAGCAAGTAATATAAATTACCAACATAAAATATTTAACTACATTAACCAAGTACGTATTTGTGAAATTTATCGATGACTAAATTGATTGATATTTAAATAAATTTGAAGTTCCAAAATGTACCTGCTGTAAAATTTAAAAATCTACTACTAATCAAATTATTGGCAACATCGGAGGGGTTTAGTTGTGTACGCAAAGAAATGTATACGGATCCCAAAAGTGTTTTAACCTATTACGGAGTCCACTTAATCCGACGTGTTGGTTGGAGTCCACATAAAGCGCTACCCAGATAATAATATACACGGTGTATATTCGCCTGGAGTTAGTATAATACCGGTTTAGTACGGAGCCCCCATTAACCGCTAGATATATATATATATATATATATATATATATATATATATATATATATATATATATATATATATATATATATATATATATATATATATACAATACCACCAGTCTATTAGGGCTGCAGTCAGAAGATTGGCGTGATGATGAAAAACACTCTTTTGACTTTATGTCGAGCTTTCAGAATGGTTTTATTCCTTTTTTAACATTTCAACATTTCCAATACATAATATTTAGATGTATTTAGAATAATAATGTGTTTTTGGATGTACAGTAATTTTTAGATTTTTAAACATAAAAATAGGTTTTGTATATTGAAAAAAGATGAGAGACTATGATAAATTTTATCAACATTATAATACTTCTTCGTTGATACAACCTCATTAAGTTTCTCCTTGATGAAGGACATAACCAATGTCCGAAAGCTTGGAATAAAAATTTAAAAGAGTACACGTTTCATTTTTTATTGCTGCGAACCCAACATTTAACGTTTACTTTTATATATATATATATATATATATATATATATATATATATATATATATATATATATATATATATATATATATATATATATATATAATGGAAACAATCTTAAATTGCGCCAAAGAAGTTGGAGGATCACAAGCACACAACAGCAATAGAAAACTTTCAGATGAAACAACAGCTCTCCTGAAACAACGAAGAGAAATGAAAATTAACTCCAATATTAATAGAATTGAATATACCGAACTGTGCAAAGTAATACGGAAAAAGATCGCAGAAGATATAAAAACCTACAATGAACGACTTGTACAAAATACAATCGAAAACCGTAAAAGCTATAGGAAAACCAAGAGTAAGTTGGCAATCGGTAGAAAGCAAATAATAGCATTGGGAAACAACAACGGAAGGATCACAAATAGGAATGAAATAATAAAACATGTAACCGAATTCTACGAGGGTCTATATAAAGCTCCGGAAGCACAAGAAATAGGCGAAGAAGAAATTGCGGTTCAAGAAGATGTACCAGAAGTTCTCGTGGATGAGGTAGAGGCAGCTCTTAAGAGCATGAAGAACGGCAAGGCAGCCGGTAATGACGGTGTTACAGCCGAACTTCTAAAGATTGCTGGTAAAACAACTTGGAAAATCCTAGCAAAAATATACACAGACTGTCTAAAATCGAGACATATTCCAAAAAAGTGGAATTCAGCCAACATAATCCTTATTCACAAGAAAGGTAGCAAGGAAGACATTAGAAATTATAGACCGATCAGCTTGCTACCTGTGATATACAAGGTATTCACCAAAATCATTAACAACAGAATACAGAACACACTTGACGCTGCACAACCCCGAGAGCAAGCAGGCTTTAGAAGTGGCTTCAGCACAATGGATCATATTCAAACATTAAGGGAAGTAATGAGCAGAACAAAAGAATATGATCTACCACTGGCGCTAGCATTCATAGACTTCGAGAAGGCATTTGACTCCGTATACCCAAGAGCAGTCATAGAAGCTCTTGTCGACCAAGGAGTAGATAAACCATATGTCGAAACGCTAGCAAATATATACAAAGAGGCCACAGCTAGAGTAAGCATATATGAAAATACCCCAGAATTTCCCACTCAGAAAGGAGTCCGACAAGGAGACACCATATCCCCTAAGCTCTTCAGTGCAACCTTAGAAAATATCTTCCGGAAATTAGACTGGAACAACCAAGGTCTATGTATAGATGGAGAATACCTAAACCATCTTAGATTCGCTGATGACATCATTCTAATTGCTAGAAGTCCTGAAGAATTACAACTGCAAATTAATGACCTTAATACAGCCAGCAATGAGGTAGGCCTAAAAATGAACCTAGCAAAGACTAAAATAATGTGCAATGATCTGATCGCCAACGTGGAAATAAAAATTAATGAAACCTCGCTAGAAGTAGTAGATGAATACATATACCTGGGACAGCTCATACATAAATCGGGATCACTACTTCCGGAAATCAACAGACAAATAAAACAAGCGTGGTCAGCATTCGGACGAAATTCCATAGTCTTCAAGTCCAAAATGCCACTATACCTCAAGAAGAGAGTATTTGATCAATGCATATTACCCGTCTTGACATATGGATGTGAAACTTGGATATTAAAGAGAGAAATAACGTCGAAACTCCAAGTAACTCAAAGAGCAATGGAAAGATGTATGCTAGGGATAACAAAGAGGGATCGTAAAAGAATTGAATGGATACGGAGGCAAACCCAGGTGACTGATGTAATCCAAAGAATAAAATCCCTGAAATGGCAATGGGCAGGACATATGGCAAGAAGAACAGATAACAGATGGACCACTAGAACAACTATGTGGTACCCCAGGAACGCTAAGAGACCAAAGAGGCGCCGAATCTCAGATGGGATTATGATATTAGAAAATTAACAGGAACAACGTGGTCTCGAATAGCACAAGATAGAAAAATATGGGCGCAAATGAGCGCAAATTATTAGAACAACGTATAACTAAGACATCGTCGAATAATAATAAGAACATAGAATAACATTGAAATAAGGGAGGCTGCACCGTAATTGGAAACGGTTGATAAAGCTGCACATGATGATGATGATGATGATATATATATATATATATATATATATATATATATATATATATATATATATATATATATATATATATATATATATATATATATATATATATATATATATATATATATATATATATATATATATATATATATATATATATATATATATATATACATCTATATAACGGGTGTGGCAGCCGTGGTGGACTGCCGGTAGAAGCTATACTTTCATACACGCGTTCGCCGTTACAAATTTATATGGAAGTCAACCTGCACAATCATTACATATGTACAATCATTACATATGTAATGATTGTGCAGATTGACAGCTTTAGGTAAGAGAGAGCAGAAAGAGAAACAGAATTAGGTATATGGTGCATCATTTGCTGTATATAAACAACATTTGACTTGTAATAGGAGTATAGTAAACGAAGGATTGAATCACAATTTTGATGAAAATGTATATTTTTATTTTTATATATGTATGAAAGTAGTCGAACGCAAAAAATTTTTTTACACATACTCTGCAGTAAAATTCATTGCCTATTTTTTATTAATATAAAAATACAATAATAATACAATACAAATTAAAATCCAATATTCATAAGTATTTAAAAATGACAATATACATAACTTACTTACGCATATGTTTAATTTACCATGATAATAATATTAATAACAAAATAATAATAATATTAATAAATATTAAATATATCTACAAAAGGAACATTTTTATTCTCGAGAGAAAATATATCTTCTGTCTCTCTCTTACCTATATCTTACATAAGTAATGATTTTGCCGATTCACTCCCGTACAAATTTCCAACGTCGAATACGCATATAGAAGTTTAACTTAAATAATATTCATCAGTATTTAAAAATGACAATATACGTAACTTACTTGTGCATATGTTTAATTTACCATGATAACAATATTAATAAAAAAAATATTGTTTAGTGATACAACTGTCACCAAACACTATTTTTTTTATCTGACATTTTATCCAACATTTATCTGACATTGACAAATACAATATTTAATTGTTGTTTGTTGTGTATATAAGTACACATTTGAACTTTCTTGAGATATTTACAAGTTTTAAGTTATAATTTAACATGCCTAACGAGGCTTGTTACTCCCATGCAAATTTCCAAAGTCGAACGCGCGTATAGAAGTATAACTTCAAAAACCAACAACTCGGATTATGTTGTTAATTTTCATTTTATTTTAAAATTTAGCATTTTTGCCTATATTACATATATTTAATAAAATTAACCTTGGGGTTTTAAATATTATAAAAATAAAAAAGGAAATTCATATTGGGATTCGAACTCACATACACCAGCGTATGAACCAAACACGTAAAATATTTGCCATGACAAAGATTAAACATGACACAAACGTATTTCAAAATTGACAGTTCTCGGTCATACAGTGATTTATTGAGATTATTTTAAAATACAAAAGACTAAAATAATTATGTACATTTAATAAATAATACAAAACATATCATATAAAAAATAATATTAATAAATATTATATTATATATATATATATATATATATATATATATATATATATATATATATATATATAGAGAAAAGAAATTTAATCTTTGCAGATTAGTTAAATAGTAAACTCTTAAATATTGGGGAAATCTGCAAGAAATACTCTAATGTGTATCAATTGTTTCGCCGAACGTTTTCGCCAAAGAGAATTAATTTGGCTTCATCAGGGCGGAAAGAGAATAAATTATAATTAGCTACCATATATTATCTATTAAAACATTATTGATCTTACCGTAACTTAGAATTGTAGAGTTAGAATATTAAAAAACTTTGCTAGTAACATAGTGGTGTTTTTTGTTACTATGTGCAAAAAAAGTTTTTTATAAGAATTGAAATGTATGGTAGCTTCGAACTTGACACGTAAAGGCTTACCCAAGGTTAATCGAAAAACCATTCTAAGTTACGGTAAGATCAATAATGTTTTAATAGATAATATATGGTAGCTAATTATAATTTATTCTCTTTCAGCCCTGAAGAAGCCAAATTAATTCTCTTTGGCGAAAACGTTCGGCGAAACAATTGATACTTATATATATATATATATATATATATATATATATATATATATATATATATATATATATATATATATATATATATATATATATATATATATATATATATATATATATATATATAAGTAAAAAGTAATGGCATGTCTCGCAAAACAGAAAACCAAAAATGGTATATCGATGGAAGGCAACCGTATATACGTATTTCTGACTATTGGTCGTCTTCAGTACGGTGAAGCCAAGTTAGAAAAGGAGCATATTAACTTGGGAAAGGATCACTACAGGAGCAATGCAACCAATTTGTGGCATAACAGTTAGAAGACCCTGATGGGTCTTCTTCATCGATATACCATTTTTGGTTTTCTGTTTTGCGAGACATGCCATTACTTTTTACTTTTATTATTCACTCGCATTATCCTTTTCCATTTGTTTTAAACGTTTTAACGTTTGGCATTCCTTTCCCCAGGTAGCTGTAGCTTCCTCCGTGGTTGGTGTTAGTTGTTGCCCTGGAAACCATCAGGGTCTTCTAACTCTAATGCCACAAATTGGTTGCATTGCTCCTGTAGTGATCCTTTCCCAAGTTAATATGCTCCTTTTCTAACTTGGCTGCACCGTACTGAAGACGACCAATAGTCAGAAATACGTATATACGGTTGCCTTTCATCGATATACCATTTTTGGTTTTCTGTTTTGCGAGACATGCCATTACTTTTTACTTTTATTATTCACTCGCATTATCCTTTTCCATATATATATATATATATATATATATATATATATATATATATATATATATATATATATATATATATATATATATATATATATATATATATATATATATATATATATATATAACTGTTTTGGATGGGTTGGAGTCAATAAAAGGGCTATTGGTTAACTATTTTTTTAATCTCGAGCTTTCAACTGTGTTTACAATTATTATCAAGAGCTAAAAAAGACAAAATATCTTACAAGGTTGAACTAAAAAGATAAAACAATTTTTTGTTAACTTACCAAATAAAAATTAGTTTAGTAAGTAAAAATTACTGCTAATACATTTTCAAAATATTTAATATAAAAATGTTTTAATCTAACAAATGTTTCTCTGAAAATTTTTATAATTTTGAAAGCATTTTTTTAATACAAAAATAATTGAATTTATAAATAAGTTAAAATAGCAACCAATTACAAATAAGCCTCAATGTCATAAATGCCAACATAAATTTTTTATTTTTGACAATTATATTTTAACTTATTTATAAATTCAATTATTTTTGTATTAAAAAAATGCTTTCAAATTTCAAAAAATTCTTAATAAATATATATATATATATATATATATATATATATATATATATATATATATATATATATATATATATATATATATATATATATATATATATAGTGAGCTCCGTATATCGGTATCCACTTGACCACGGAGCTCAATTAAACCTGAATTTTAACATGGGCGGAGTCCACTTTATGCCGTAGATATATATATATATATATATATATATATATATATATATATATATATATATATATATAAGTATATATATATATATATATATATATATATAAGTAAACATTAAATATTGGGTTTACAGCAATAAAAAATGAATGAAGAATGTAGAAAATGGGGCGGCCAATAGAATAGAGCCTGATACACTGCGACCTTTGCAGATCTATTGTGTTTCCCCCTTATTTTAAAGCACTTCATCTAGCTTGGTCCTCTTAATGAGACTCAACAGCCTTGATAGTGGCCTTTTCATGTAGCCTGGTGCTTCCAATTTTTCCTCTCCGAGTTCTAGAAACCGCATTCGTGCGAGACCTTCGCAATGGCACAGGACGTGTAGAGCGTTTTCCTCTTCTTCCAGACAGAAACGACAGGCGTCCTCTTCTGTCAAGCCTATGAGACTCAAGTGTCTATTGAGTCTACAGTGCCCAGTGAGCAGACCCACTATCATTCTGACAGTCCTGCGTCTGTGCGAAAGTAAGTCTGCTGTAAATTTAGCCGAATGTCCTTTGATGAACTGTTTGGCCTGCCTCTGTCCTGGTGAGTTGTTCCACCACTCAAGAGACTTCTGTTGCACCCATTTGTGTATGGCTGCCCTTTTGATCGTATTTGCGATTCCAAAAACCAGTGGCGTAGATGCGCCTTCTCGGGCCAATTCATTGGCCTTCTCGTTGCCACGATGACCCTTATGTCCCGGCACCCAGGCAAGTGTCAACCTGTTTTGACTTCCCACCTGAGAGAGGACATCCAAACAGTTCCATACCAGCCATGAATCGACCTGTACCGAACTGAGAGCCTTTAGAGCCGCTTGACTATCCGAATAGATAACGATGGAGTCATTATCTACATTTCGGCCGATTAGTTCCATAGCGCACCTGTGTATAGCAGCTAATTCGGCTTGAAATAACGGTCGCGTATGTTCCTAGACATACCCGGACTTCCGTCCTTGGTTTTATGCCATATATTCCAGCCCCCGTACCTGTATCCGTTTTGGAGCCGTCCGTATACCATATTGAGTTTGCTGTTAGCGGCGGACCAGTTTCCCAGTCCTCTCTTTTTGGTATTGTAATTTGAAAATTTTTGTCTGCCTTTATGTCCTGGTATAGCCTTAAGTTATCAGCTCCCTGCATCATGAAATTCATATTGGGATTCGAACTCACATACACCAGCGTATGAACCAAACACGTAAAATATTTGCCATGACAAAGATTAAACATGACACAAACGTATTTCAAAATTGACAGTTCTCGGTCATACAGTGATTTATTGAGATTATTTTAAAATACAAAAGACTAAAATAATTATGTACATTTAATAAATAATACAAAACATATCACATAAAAAATAATATTAATAATAATTATATTATATATATATATATATATATATATATATATATATATATATATATATATATATATATATATATATATATATATAGAGAGAAAAGAAATTTAATCTTTGCAGATTAGTTAAATAGTAAACTCTTAACTTACCAAATAAAAATTAGTTTAGTAAGTAAAAATTACTGCTAATACATTTTCAAAATATTTAATATAATAATGTTTTAATCTAACAAATGTTTCTCTGAAAATTTTTATAATTTTGAAAGCATTTTTTTAATACAAAAATAATTGAATTTATAAATAAGTTAAAATAGCAACCAATTACAAATAAGCCTCAATGTCATAAATGCCAATATAAAATTTTTATTTTTGACAATTATATTTTAACTTATTTATAAATTCAATTATTTTTGTATTAAAAAAATGCTTTCAAATTGCAAAAAATTCTTACTAAATATATATATATATATATATATATATATATATATATATATATATATATATATATATATATATATATATATATATATATATATATATATATGTATATATATATATATGTATATATATATATATATATATATACATATACATATTGTTATGTTTCTTCTTTCCCAAACAAAGAAAAATAAATAAAAATATCCATCGAAATAAAATTTCAAGATATCAATATAGACAAATTGTATATAGTAATTGAAGATAAGATTTAGTGTAGATAAGAATAGAAATTTGATCAGAATCATGAGAGAGGAGAAGTTAGTCATATTTTGGTCATCGAAAGGAAACAGTCGTGTGTCTCAAGATAGGGTGTGGTTCGTGAGTTTGGATACCGGCGTAACGAAAAGAAGTGAATAGTTTGAAGAAGGAGATAACAAGTAGATTAAAAGAGGTCTTTGTATCTACCGTGGGCATTTTATAAAGTATATGTGAAAGTATTTTTACGGCATCAAGTTGACAAAAGGAGGTCCTGGTGTCATAAATAAGTAGCGGAGTTTGGAGAAGTGAATCAGGTGTTTTTTGTGTAGTCTGAAGGAGGTTTGCAGAGACGTAAAGAAGGAGCCGAGGTGCCAAAGAGGGGAGATCACATCTTTGAGGAGACTGGACTTTTCTGGGTATGTTCCAACATACAACTCAAGAAGAAAATAAACTGTAAGTGTTTGTACAATTGAATTTTATATCTGTGAAGGATCGTTTCGACATCATGGTCATTAGCATTCAAATTTAAGAACTGAGGTTTTGTTAGGCTAATCAAAAGTTTAAAGTTTTGTGGTTTCTTTTTTCAAGTAAAGAAAATTTTAAGTAAAATTGGTTTTTCACGTAATATAAATGTATGTAGCTTTATAATCTTATTATCATAATAATTTGATTTATTTTCTTGTATGCTGATTGATAAGATAACGACAGAATTTAATAATTGTTTTATTCGTTCATATAAAATAAAGAAACGTAAATCTTTGTAATATAATATATTTGTATTATTATCCTTTTTTCTCTATCCCGATAAAAGACAACTAGAAAATCTTTTGAATCCATCGAACACAGGTAATATAAGGATTATTTCACTTTTGATAACAGATAAGTTATAATTTTTTTATTGGCTCAATAAACTAAGTTTGAACTCAAAATAAACAATCATAACAAATGGCCCCCAACGTGTAAGGCGTAGAAAGTATTTTTAGTTAAAATTTAAACGGATAGAGAAAGAAAGCAGATTGATTGAAAATTTATTTGCCGATGGTTAAAGTTTATAATATTTGCTTTTTTGACATTACATTTCAAATTTCTCTAGGTACAAATTTTTACATGATATAATTTATGATATTTGATTGATTTTTACAACTGACAAAAGTTTTAAAATTTTATTGCATTTATTTGAATTTATTGCATTTGGGATAAGAGGAAAAGTTTTCGTCTTTGCAACATTACTCGAATTTCATATTTGGCGGGGATATTATTGCACAAATTTCAAAGCTTTATATTTGGCGGGGATAAATATTCTAACGAACATGTCGACCACAAGGAGTCAAAGCAAAACGCAAGAAAGGAAAGAGGATAAGATAGAAGAGGTAACAATTATTGATGAAGGATCGGATAATGAAGGAAATGCTACAATAATGGAGGAAAGAAAAGAAACAGGGATGCTGGAAAAATTATTAGCAATGATGCAAATATAGACACAAACAATAGAGAAAAACCAAATTGAAACATCAAAGAAAATTGATAGAAATCAACTGGAAACAAATCACATAATGGATGAAACAAAACAAACAATGAGCAATATCGAGCAGCGTCTGGAAAACTATGAACAGGAAATTAAAGGATGTGTTGAGGGGATAAAGAAAGAACTGATACAACAAATAGAAGAGATTAATGAAATTAAAAATGATATGAAAGAACAAGAAAGGAGAATTAAAGATAATTTGGAGGAATTAGAAAGCAAATTTGAAAATGTAATGAAAGAAGACAAGAAAGAAATAGAAAAACAAATTGAGGATATCAGAAAACAACGAGAGACGGGAGACAGGAGAGAAGTACTCATCCAAAGTCCGGGTGACATAAAAATACAGTTTGGCGGGGACGTAATAAAATTACACCCAGTAATTTTCATTAACAATTTAAAAAAGAAAGTACGACATATCGGTAATTTCGAAACAGCAAAGGAAACGATAAGGAATCATCTTAAAGATGAGGCAAGTTTATGGTTTGATAGCAAAGAAGAAGAATTGCAAAATTGGCAAACATTTGAACAAAAATTTCTAAATTATTTCTGGGGGAAAATACAACAGATAGAGATAAACAAGGAATTACAAAATGGGAGATACCAGGATAGTATAGGTATATCAGAAAAAACATATGCCCTACAACTATACAACAATGCAAGACACTTACATTACAACTATTCGTCCGAACAGCTAGTGGAACTAATAGCCAGACATTTTGAAGATACCTTAGAAGATCACATAACCCTACAAAACTACAAAGATATTGACAGTTTATGTCAATTCTTACAAATACGAGAAGCAAAATTAAGAGAAAGAAAAATGAGGAGAACGCAAGAAAATTATAGACAACGAGAAAATCAAGACTATAGAGATAGAGGACAAAACTTTAGGAGAGAGTACACAAGAAGAGAATTTGTCCCGAGGAGGGAAAACGAAAGTAGAGACAACGGAACAGTAAATTATGATCAAAGAAATCGGCAATGGAACGAAAACAGATATCGAGAGAACCAGAATAGAAACAACAATCGCACATATCAGGAAAACCGAAATAATAATAGAACGAATGAACCGGAAAATCGCGGAAACCGATACGGGTCCGAGAGACTAAGAGAAAATAGAAGAGCGGTCAACAACACACACATAGAGGAATATGAGGATGAGAGACAAAGCGACAGAAATAGAAGCGAACAAGAACAGCAAGCGTCTTTTTCACGAAGCCGCTCACTAAAGACAAAGAAACAAACAGGAATTTTTTGTCACCCGAAGGAATTTATTAAATTGGCAGAAAATAAGGACAAAATAAGTGGAGCAAATCTAAAATTTGTAGATGGTTTTATCAACGAGACACCGATTAAAATTATGATTGATACTGGATCGGAAATGACACTGATCAACAGAAAACTAATAGAGGAAGTTAATTTAACGAATTTAATCTACAAAATACCACGGGTAAACTTGGTGGGTGCAAATAAACGGACATTGGCAACGATAAATGAGGGAATACGAGTGAAAGTACGATTGGATAAGAAATTTTATGCACTACAATGTGTTGTGATGCCAAACATGTCGCATGATATGATCGTAGGAGTGGATGAATTGGCAGAAAAACATGTGGTGATAGATCTCAAAAATAACACGATGAAAATCACAGAGGAAAAAGAAGAAGAACAGGACAGGCAGGAAAATGAACATGGGAAAAAGAAAATTGATGATTCGGAAAAAGAACAAACAGTGGAAATGAATTTGGCAACGAAGCGAGGACAAAGAAGAAAAGGAAGAAAACTTAAGAAAAGGATAAAGGAAGTCACTACCGGAGATTCCTCAAAAGAAGGGATAAGCCCCGAAGAAGAAAAAGAAATAGTGTCAACAAAGGAAAATGAAAAGGATATGATTGAAACAGTGGTATTTAAGGAAGAGATTGATGAAAAAGAGGAGGAAAAATGTGCGATAAATATGTGTCAAGAATCTGAGGAAAAAGAAAGAAAATTGATATGTGGAGAAGAAAAAGAAAATGAGGTGAGTCTGATGTTAAAAGAACACGAAACTTTTATAAATGAGGAAAACAGAGTGGAAAGAAAAACACCAACATTCTTTTGAGGTTAAAAACTTGGGAAACTTTCAATCGAAGACGTACCCGATCCCATATAAATATCGACAACAGGTGAAAGAAGAAATTAAAAAAATGTTGGAAGACTATTCTTTATTGTTTTTGCATAGAGAAAAATCCCTAAATAATTCAGCAATTTTTATCATATGCAAAGGCGGGAATTTGTTATGTTTCTTCTTTCCCAAACAAAGAAAAATAAATAAAAATATCCATCGAAATAAAATTTCAAGATATCAATATAGACAAATTGTATATAGTAATTTAAGATAAGATTTAGTGTAGATAAGAATAGAAATTTGTTTGGCAAACGACCTTTCTCCGTTGCAAACAAAATTATCAAAAAACCTTTGTTTAGAATTAGAAGACATTTTACCTGTAAGTTAATCTTTTCATTGTTTGTAGAGTCGAGTATTAAATGACCATACTCTAATCTTTTGAAATATGTATAAATGATGTATTGAAAAAAACCAATTTTAAAGTAAGCTATTTAGTTTTCTCTGAAACCGAAATTAGGCTTTTCCAAAATCATAGTAAACACAATTTAAGCTTTTTGATTGGACGGTCGTTTTTAAATGGGAATTTGGTGAGTCGATCATGAGAGAGGAGAAGTTAGTCATATTTTGGTCATCGAAAGGAAACAGTCGTGTGTCTCAAGATAGGATGTGGTTCGTGAGTTTGGATACCGGCGTAACGAAAAGAAGTGAATAGTTTGAAGAAGGAGATAACAAGTAGATTAAAAGAGGTCTTTGTATCTACCGTGGGCATTTTATAAAGTATATGTGAAAGTATTTTTACGGCATCAAGTTGACAAAAGGAGGTCCTGGTGTCATAAATAAGTAGCGGAGTTTGGAGAAGTGAATCAGGTGTTTTTTGTGTAGTCTGAAGGAGGTTTGCAGAGACGTAAAGAAGGAGCCGAGGTGCCAAAGAGGGGAGATCACATCTTTGAGGAGACTGGACTTTTCTGGGTATGTTCCAACATACAACTCAAGAAGAAAATAAACTGTAAGTGTTTGTACAATTGAATTTTATATCTGTGAAGGATCGTTTCGACATCATGGTCATTAGCATTCAAATTTAAGAACTGAGGTTTTGTTAGGCTAATCAAAAGTTTAAAGTTTTGTGGTTTCTTTTTTCAAGTAAAGAAAATTTTAAGTAAAATTGGTTTTTCACGTAATATAAATGTATGTAGCTTTATAATCTTATTATCATAATAATTTGATTTATTTTCTTGTATGCTGATTGATAAGATAACGACAGAATTTAATAATTGTTTTATTCGTTCATATAAAATAAAGAAAAGTAAATCTTTGTAATATAATATATTTGTATTATTATCCTTTTTTCTCTTCATCCGATAAAAGACAACTAGAAAATCTTTTGAATCCATCGAACACAGGTAATATAAGGATTATTTCACTTTTGATAACAGATAAGTTATAATTTTTTTATTGGCTCAATAAACTAAGTTTGAACTCAAAATAAACAATCATAACAATATATATAAGTAAACATTAAATATTGGGTTTGCAACAATAAAAAATGAAACCTGTTCTCTTGTAAATTTTTATTCCAAGCTTTCGGACATTGGTTATGTCCTTCATCTTCTTCTTCTTCAAGTGCCATCTCCGCGGCGGAGGTCGGCAATCATCATAGCTATTAGGACTTTTGAGACGGCGCTCTGAAAAGTTCATTTGATGTACATCCGTACCACTCTCTCAGGTTGCGCAGCCATGACATTCTACGCCTCCCTATGCTTCTCTTCCCTTGGATCTTTCCCTGCATAATCAGTTGGAGCAAGGTGTATTTCTCTCCACGTGTAATATGTCCAAGATATTCTAATTTTCTTGTTTTTATTGAATTTAAAATTTCCATTTCTTTGTTCATCCTTCCCAGAACCTCTTTGTTTGTGACGTGTTCTGTCCATGATATTTTCAGAATTCTTCCGTACACCCACAGCTCAAATGATTCCAGTTTTTTCATTAATGTCGCATTCAAGGTCCAAGATTCCATTCCTTAAAATAAAGTCGAAAAAACATACCACCTCGCCAACCTAACTCTTAGTTCCAGTTTTAAATCCCTGGTACATAGAACTCTTCACATTTTGTTGAAATTTGCTCTAGCCTTTTCTATTCTTATTTTTATCTCCTGATTGTAATCATTTGTGGAGTTAATCATTGTTCCCAGGTATGCATATTTGTCCACTTGTTCGACGTTGGGGATGTCCTTCATCAGGGAGCTACAAATGTGATGAATAGTTTGTTAAAGTTGGTATAATTAATTAACAAATTCACTACTTACAAACTTAATAAGGTTGTATCATTAATGACGTTATGTAATGTTGATAAAATTTATTACAGTCTGTAATCTTTGTTCTGAACTCGTGGCTGAAAGACCTGAGGAGATGGTTCGACCGCTCATCCGCAGAGATCTTTCGCGCAGCAGTTTCCAAAACTACAATTGCCATTTGGATCGCCAACCTTCGAAAGGAGACGGCGCAATGAGAAGAAGAAGAATCTTTGTTCAATATAAAATACCTATTTCTACGTTTAAAATTCAGAAATATCTTTACATCCAAAACACTTAATTATTCTAAACACATTCATGCCATTATTATTCTTAATTTTATTCTATCGCCATTAGTTTTTGTCAAAACAATCCAGTGGTTTTTATTATTGGTTTTTCAAAAATCTTCGTGTTGTAAATTTAAAAATATTAGTATTGACAAGTGAAAATCCCCCACCTCCAATATCAAGCTGTTGTAAATTTATTTAACTGCTATGTCTTTATTTAATTTATAATGTCTTTATTAATTTATTATATTGTTCTTATTTTAATTTATTAAAAAGCACGATAAATTATATCAGTCTATTTAACCACAAATAATACATAATTTATTTTATACGAACGCTACAATTAAAATCGCGGGCGCGGGTCTTCAGATATTAACTAACTCCCTTTCATGAAAGTTCCGTTATTATATCAAAATACAGCCGGTCGAGAATTCAGCCTGATTATACTAGAAGGTCAATCCGGGTCATCGTTTCGACCGTTTTCTGGAAGGTTCCGTTCAGGTAGATTTCTGCCAGCTAATCGAAAGGTCTCGTAAAATCTAAAACATATAAGTGAATAAACAAGATGTTTACAGGTTTTTAATATGACTCATGTTTTTACGTAACAAAGCAACTGGCAGTACAGCAAATTATAGGCCTATCATTAGGTGTATCGTGGCAATATAAATTATTTTATATTTATTAATATCATAAAGGAGTGAAATTTTAACCTGTCTGTGTTTCGACACATAGCTTATTCAATTAACCTAAAGAAACAAGCTCATAATTATAAAAATGTTACAATTGATTGTGATTTTGTTTTGTATGACCCCAGTATCTGTGTGTATACAAAAATTACTAGCTTTTAAAAAAAACTTTAAAAAACTATTTTTAAAACAAAAATTCCTTTAAATATCATTTGATAAATTATTGTTTGTGTCATTGTTGCATTTATCTAGTAGTAACAAATAGGAGAACATTTCATTTATATGACCAATATCCGTTCTATGATTCAGTGCATTGTGATTTTGGCAAATGTAGGCCATTTCAAGAAAAAGTTTTTTGGTGATGTTACTTTCCTGTTCTACTACTTTGGTATATAAATAAGGATACTACATCTAGGCTCGCAATAACATAGCCTTCTGGCAATTGTATGTTATTAAATAATTGATTAACTTGAAGTGAGTCTTTAATATATAGTCCGTCTAGAAAGTATCCGGAATTTTATATTTTTCCTAATTTTAATAGATTTCCTTTTTGTAACATTTTAAGACAATAGTAATGAATCAAGTAGGTTGTGCCGATAGTAGGTTATGGATAAAATCGCATGACAACACCATCTGTCAAATGTTGTTGTTTGTAAACACACTTAAGATTTGTGAAATAATGTCGCAAGTAGAAAAAAGAAAAGTGGTGAAATATTTGTATAGAAATGGTGTCCGAAACGTTAAAAAATTAGTGCAATTGACTGAACTCAGAAAAAGTGCAGTGTATGAGACAATAAAGGGCAAAACTGACCGACAAGGGCATAAACATAAACGGAGAAAAGCTTAGCCATCTAAGGTTTGCAGATGATATTGTACTAATAGCTGATAGGATAGATGAGGCCAAAGAACTTTTAAATCAGCTCTACCTTTCCTCGCTAGAAGGGGGATTGAAAATAAATATATCTAAAACCCAGATGATGACAAATCTTGTAGTCAGCGAAGATATATGCGTAGGAACAAGATCCATAGACCAGGTAATGGCCTATAAATACCTAGGTCATGAGATTCGCATAGGAAAAGATAACCAAACCGTTGAGCTTCTCCGTCGTATAAGACTGACTTGGGCAACCTTCGGCAAGCTGAACCATATTTTCAAATCGTCTGATATACCAATATGCCTTAAAAGAAAAACGTTTAATCAGTGTGTTTTGCCAGTGTTAACTTACGGTGCTGAAACGTTGACCATGACAAGGAGAACAGTTCAAAAGATCCGTGTGTGTCAAAGGGTGATGGAGCGTGCTATGTTGGGCGTTTCACTACGAGACAAGATCCCAAATCGCCAGCTACGACAAAGAACAGGAGTGGCTGATGCAGTAGAGAGAGTAGCAACACTAAAATGGAACTGGGCAGGTCACGTGGCTCGAATGACAGACAATAGATGGACAAAGCGGATACTGGAATGGAGACCAAGAGATGATGCCTACCGAAGTAGAGGTCGTCCACCAACACGTTGGACTGACGATCTAAAACGTTGTCATAGGAATTGGATGCAAGAGGCACAAGATCGAAATAGATGGAAAATTATGAGGGAGATCTATGTCCAGCAGTGGATAAGCGAAGATTGAATGATGATGAGACAATAAAGAGGATAAAAAATGGCATAGATATGAGACATTGACCAGTTTCGGGTAGACCGCGTAAGATTCTCGGAAACTATTTAAATGCTTTAGTTGCTTTACAACGACAAAATCCGCGCCTAGGGTTTCGAAAATTAGCGAACAGATTTGGAAATCAACGAAAAATAAAAGTGTGCCCAGAAACTGTCCGCATGTCACTGAAAAAGCAAGGCTACATATCAACGAATCCAAAAAAATCCCTACAATGACACCTCTGCAAAGGCAACGAAGAATAGATTTTTGTCAACGTTATCGAGAAGATAATTTTAATAATGTCTTTATATCTGATGAAAGTTGTTTCCAGCTTGGTGCAAATCATCTAAAAGTTCTATCAAGAGAAAATGTTACGGTTCAAATTTCCAAATTTCCCACTAAAATAATGGTTTGGGGAGCAATATATCAGCGTGGTGCTACACCTCTCTGTATAGTTAATGGTACTGTTGATAGGGCGAAATATTGTAACATCCTAAATGGTTTTCTTCTTGAAACGGCTCATGTTTTATATCCAGAGGGGTGGCGTTTTCAGCAAGATAATGCAAGATGCCATACTTCTGCTTATACTCAAGCTTGGATGCTTGAACACGAATTGGCAACAATTTCGTGGCCAGCAGCATCTCCAGATCTTAGCCCCATTGAAAACATATGGGGACTGATGAAGATTGAAGTGGAACGAGCAGCGCCACGAAATAAAGAAGGTTTGATTCGGTCAGTTTTACATGCCTGGAACACCATTACCGAAAATTATGCCATTGACCTAGTTTCGGGTGTACCTAGACGTTTAGTTAAGTGTTTAGATTTAAATGGACGTTGTATAAGTAAATGAGATGAATTATTTGTTAAAATTTTATATTTCAAGCGATAGAAATTGTTACGTTGTCTCTGTGGGCTTTTAATAATATTGACGACCAGTTTCTTTTTAATATCTTTTATTAAAGACCAACTAAACTTAATACATGATTATATCTAACGAGCCATCTTTTTCGCCTCCTCTGTCTGCTATCCATCTCCTTCACCTGTCACTCATGTTAAGGTAGGTTTACAAATATTAAGGTAGGTTCACATAACATAACATGCCAATTTTTTGTGACATACATTAGGTATAGAACCTAGACCAGTAAAAACTTGTTTATTTTTCTCTATTATAGATTCATGACTTACTAGACCAACTCTTTTAATTAATTTTAATTTATGACAAGTATCCGTGTTAACCTCAAATGACTTGTAAATATTTCTTGCATCTGTACCAATATAGTGCAATAATAAAGCTACTTTGCTTGCATCGTTTTCTTCCTCTAAACCTGTAGCTCTCAAAAATATTTTGAAATTTATGCTCCACTCTCCCCAGTTGTGTGCCAAATTTCCTTGCATTGACAATGGTTGGATTTCATTTCCTATTACGTTACTTTTTATTTTTACAACGACAGGTTGATTCTGCTCTATAGAATCTTGTTCCGACATGGTTGAACTTTATCCTTTGACCGTTTTTAATTAAATTTCTTTTAAAACCAACCAGACCACCAAGTGCTGTTAGACCATGTTTCGACTTTTGTATGACTATTATAATACTCGTTGCTATAATCTGACCTGAATTTTTACTTCTGACACCATGTTACGTTGTCTCTGTGGGCTTTTAATAATATTGACGACCAGTTTCTTTTTAATATCTTTTATTAAAGACCAACTAAACTTAATACATGATTATATCTAACGAGCCATCTTTTTCGCCTCCTCTGCCCGCTGTACATCTCCTTCACCTGTCACTTATGTTAAGGTAGGTTTACAAATATTAAGGTAGGTTCACATAACATAACAGAAATAAATACCGTAAAATTATAATTCTGCTTTCTTTTTTCCGGATACTTTCTAGACGGACTATAGTATTTATTCTCACAATTATATGCATTCGTTAAAATATCTGTTAAGTAGTTAGCAATGTTTTCTGTAGGTATGCCAATAGAGGCTAAAATGGGTCTAACAGATAATGGGGTTTTGTATATCTTTGGTAGACAATAAAACTTTACAGATATACCTTTATAGTTAGATAATCTCTTTTTTGTGGCCTCATCTATTTTTTGATTGTTAAACAACGATTTTACTACTTTATTACATTTTTGTTTAATTGATAATGTTGGATCATTATTTAATGTGGTATATGATGTATCATTTTCTATTATAGCAACAGAAAGATCTAAATACTTTTGTTTTTCCAAAATAACAGTGATGTTTCCTTTAGCTGATCTTGTGACTATCAAATTGGGATTTTGTTTTAAGAATTTTTTAGTTTTTATTAACAAAAGATTAAATATTGAGTTATTAAGTTTGGAATTGTTAACTGATTTCGTAGAGATAGAAATTTCAAAATATCGTCTGGTATATTAACATCCGAAAGATTTTTAATCCATCTAGGATTAGTTTTGAGTTTGGAATCTAGTTCTTTATTTAATAATTTATTCAATTTTTTAAGCTATTTTTCGTTCGTCTTATGAAAAGTTCTCTTATAGGTTTTAAGTTGAGAACTGTAAAAATGATCAAAAATGTCACTATTTGTGAAGTTTGAAATTTCCAATTTTAATGAACTGTTTAATGACTCTAACTTTTTTATTAATTTGAGATTATTACAAATTTCTGAATTTAAAAGGTTGTTTCCTAACCTGAATTGCTTTTCTTGTGTATTCTGGATGTCTTGCCCATATAGGAGGTTTTGAACTGGCTTTATGACTTGTTGGATATGTGGTGGTAACAATCCTGTTTTTTTACATTTTAAAAGAAAACATCTGTGGTTATATTCCTTGGCGAGTTTGATGTAATTTCGTGACCATGATTTCATTTTATCAACAGCTAAAGTTCGAAAAGTAGATCGAATCTCTTGGTAAAAACCCATACCTGTAGTTGACAATGAATCAGAAGTATTTGCTGACAACGTAAGGAAGTAAACATTAAATATTGGGTTTGCAGCAATAAAAAATGAAACGTGTACTCTTGTAAATTTTTATTCCAAGCTTTCGGACATTGGTTATGTCCTTCATCAGGGAGCTACAAATGTAATGAATAGTTTGTTAAAGTTGGTATAATTAATTAAAAAATTCACTACTTACAAACTTAATGAGGTTGTATCATTAATGATGCTATGTAATATTGATAAAATTTATCACAGTCTGTCATCTTTGTTCAATATAAAAAACCTATTTCTACGTTCAAAATTCAAAAATTACTTTATATCTACAACACTTAATTATTCTAAACACATTCATGCCATTATTATTCTTAATTTTATTCTATCGCCATTAGTTTTTGTCAAAACAATCCAGTGGTTTTTATTATTGGTTTTTTAAAAATCTTCGTGTTGTAAATTTAAAAATATTAGTATTGACAAGTGAAAATCCCACACCTCCAATATCAAGCAACTGGCAGTACAGCAAATTATAGGCCTATCATAGGTGTATCGTGGCAATATAAATTATTTTATATTTATTAATATCATAAAGGAGTGAAATTTTAACCTGTCTGTGTTTCGATACATAATTTTTGAATTTTAAACGTAGAAATAGGTTTTTTATATTGAACAAAGATGACAGATTGTGATAAATTTTATCAACATTACATAACATTATTAATGATACAACCTCATTAAGTTTGTAAGTAGTGAATTTTTTAATTAATTATACCCACTTTAACAAACTATTCATCACATTTGTAGCTCCCTGATGAAGGACATAACCAATTTCCGAAAGCTTGGAATAAAAATTTACAAGGGTACACGTTTCATTTTTTATTGCTGCAAACCCAATATTTAATGTTTACTTCCTTACGTTGTTAGCAAATACTTCTGATTCATTGTCAACTAGAGGTATGAGTGTTTACCAAGAGAGTCGATCTACTTTTGGAACTTTAGCTGTTGATAAAATGAAATCATGGTCACGAAATCACATTAAACTCGCCAAGGAATATAACCACAGATATTTTCTTTTAAAATGTAGAAAAACAGGATTGTTACCACCACACATCCAACAAGTCATAAAGCCAGTTCAAAACCTCCTATATGGGCAAGACATCCAGAATACACATAAAAAGCAATTCAGGTTAGGAAACAAACTTTTAAATTCAGAAATTTGTAATAATCACAAATTAATAACAAAATTAGAGTCATTAAACAGTTCATTAAAATTGGAAATTTCAAACTTAACAAATAGTGACATTTTTGATCATTTTTACAGTTCTCAACTTAAAACCTACAACAGAACTTTTTATAAGACGAACGAAAAAAAACTTAAAAAATTTAATAAATTATTAAATAAAGAACTAGATTCCAAACTCAAAACTTATCCTAGATGGATTAAAAATCTTTCGGATGTTAATATACCAGACGATATTATGAAATTTCTGTCTCTAGGTCCTAAGTTTAGTATTTAACCACAAATTGGTAAAGATATCTCTATAAAAAGAATTTTAGCAGACATTGATATCATTCTTATAAATGTATCTGATAAAGACACTAAAACTATCCTTACAGCAAGATCAGTAAATATTTTAACGAATTTAGTTAACAATTCCAAACTTAATAACTCAATATTTAATCTTTTGTTAATAAAAACTAAAAAATTCTTAAAAGAAAATCCCAATTTGATAGTCACAAGATCAGATAAAGGTAACATCACTGTTATTTTGGAAAAACAAAAGTATTTAGATCTTTCTGTTGCTCTAATAGAAAATGATACATCATATACCACATTAAATAATGATCCAACTTCATCGATTAAACAAAAATGTAATAAAGTAGTAAAATCGTTGTTTGACAATCAAAAAATAGATGAGGCCACAAAAAAAAGATTATCTAACTATAAAGGTATATATGGAAAGTTTTATTGTCTAACAAAGGTATTACACAAAACCCCATTATTTGTTAGACCTATTTTAGCCTCTATTGGCACACCTACAGAAAACATAGCTAACTACTTAACAGATATTTTAACGAATGCATATAATTGTGAGAATAAATACTATAAAAGACTCATTTTAAGTTAATCAATTATTTAATAACATACAATTGCCAGAAGGCTACGTTATTGCGAGCTTAGATGTAGTATCCTTGTACAACATTGTAACATTGATAAGGACACATTTTTCAAAACTGTTAACTTTTCTGTTCGAAAACAATTATTTTTCATTTAACAACAAATTTTACAAACAAACTTTTGGTACACCCATGGGGAACCCTATGTCTCCAATAATTTCCTGTTATGTAATGGACTACATACTAGACACCATCATCCTTGTCCTACCTTATAAATTTCATTTTTTTTTAAATATGACATAATATTAGCATTACCAAGCACAGGGATAAATGATATACTTTGGTATTTCAATAGTTACAACCCCTACATTCAATTCACATTAGAACGTAAAGATAATACAGGCTCAGTACCTTTTTTAGATACCAAATTAATACGAAAAGGTACCCATTTGCTGGTTGATTGGTATAGAAACCCTCTCAGTTCAGGCAGATATCTCAATTATTGGTCTTACCATAAATATTCAATGAAACTTAATTTAGTTAAAGAAATGAAAAATCGTGTCCTTAAAATCAGCGATACCGCTTTCCATACAAAAAATTTAAAAATCCTTTATAACCTATTCATTGAAAACTCATACCCAAGTATACTACTAAAGAAAATTTTGTTTAACACTCCACAAAATTTAACTAGTTGTTTAAGAAACGAGGAAAATCTGTCTTTATCACAAGATACAATTGGACCTGTAGATCCTTTTCCAAAACAAACTACAATTAGATATGGATCTCTTCCATACATTAAGGATATTGGACAGAAACTAAGTAGAACTTTTTTCATCAATGAATAATATCAAAATTGCATATAAAACGGTACTAACAGTTAACAAAGTTTTTTCTAAACTCAAAGACCAATCCGCACTCTTGTCCTTAACTGATGTTGTTTATTGTATACCGTGCGGATCATGTGAACAAGTATACTATGGTCAAACATCAAGATGCCTTAAAGATCGCATTACATATTACATCCCACAAGTCTGATAATAGACTACATCCTGAAAGAAGTGCATTGGGTGAACATGCAAATGATGTTTCTAAGTCCAAGAACGATATTTTTAAAAAGGAACTTTATTTACAAGGGACTACTTACTACAATAAAATGCAAAATAAGAGTGACGCTATACAATGCAAAAGTAAATTTATAATCTCGGTGACGCCGAGGTGTGGCTTGCTGACGCTGTCCTTTTATTATAGTTGAATTAGCAGTTCTGGTTTCTTAACTCCTCCGGGGCTAGATGAGAACTATGGGGTGGCATAGTTCGAAGAAATGGAAAATTATCTGGTATCCTTTTTTCTGGTACTGTGGATTCTTTTGGTGATTCTGGATTTGTCCTTTTTGTTTATATTCGCCAAATGGTGTAGACAAGGAAAATGATTGCTAAGACATATAAAATTATGGTATAAAAACTGACATGTTGAAAATGAACAGGAACTGTGTCTAGATTGTCTATTTTGTTTTCTTGATCTGCTAAAGCACTTTGCACATTATTTAATTCATCTAATTTTATCGAGTCTATTTTTATTGGTTTAAAGTTTAGATCACTGACCGGCATTTTTAGTAATACTTCTAAATTTGGCAGTTCCATTTTAACAAAATTTGGAGTTTTTAGTTCAAATGTTTTTAAAACTTAATTGTCTATATATATTTCGCACGCACTATTGAGTTCGATTAAGTAACTACCGTTTAATGGAATATTGTCCGAATTCTTATCGCATTTTTGAATACTGATCACTTTGTTTAGCGTTATTACGATCCACTTATTGTTTTCTAGTTTTTGAATTTTTATATTATTAATTTCTGTTGGCACTGATTGACATTGATTAACAAACTTTGAGTACTGTATGAGTTGAACTTCGCAAGGGGCTGTTGGTGTTACTTCAATTGACTGGACATCGTGGCATAAATATTCTTCTTCTACCAATTTTTGACATTGAACGTTGGCAAGTGCATATTGGTATCGATTGGAAAGTAGGAACTTGGATTTTGGAATAATTGTTCTAAAATGAGTTTGGTATCTGGTCGGAAAGGAATAAAGATGATAATAATCATAGTCATTGATCTCAACAATAGGCAATTCAAGTACAAAAATTATTTTATTTGCTTTACTATAACTTTTTATCTTAATTATTTTTTCGAATAACAAAATATTTTGCAAAGATAATTCAAAAGGGAGTTTGTTATTTTTAAGAAGTTTATTAACGTTTAAAATTTCGAGAAATAGTTCATTTGGGTCGGCTATTGAATTATGAAAGGTATTTAGTTTTGAAAAGCTGATAGCAACTTCGATTTTTTCTAATAGATCATAAATAATTTGGAAACTAGTGTAAAATTGCGATACAAGTCTTTCTAGTGCAAAATAATGAAATGTCTCAACTTTTTCTATCTTTATATCTTTAATTAAGTTTTGAACTTCTGTTATTCGTGAGCTTAAAATTAACTGGTTATGGGCTAAGATTTTTGTATTATTTTCAAAATTCTTTATTGAAGAACTTAATAAGGTGATTTGATTTTTAACTATAGTTTTAATATTATTTTGATTATTTGTTAGAGTTGATATAGCGTCGTCGTAACGTTTTGCATCGTTTTGGTCTAGGTTTCCGGTTATAAATTTGATTGCAGAACCTACACCATCAAATAGAGATCTTTTAGATCTGGTATTCCAAAAGGGATTTAATTGTTTTAACTCAAGATAAATTTTGTTTTCCAAAATTTGAATTAAATGATAGGAGCCTTGAAATTCTTTATTAAAGCTTAGAATTTGAGAAGTATTTGAAAGGGTATTTATCATGGAATTATATTGATTTTGTAGAGTTAGGAAATTTGTAGTAATATTTGTAATGTCATAGATATGTATAAAAGTCCAAACATCTGTCTGAATTCGGGCTGTGCCTAAATGAAGCGGTAAAAGTCCGGGATTGTCGTTTAAGTTGTGGAATTTGGATGTGTCTCGTTTTGCGTCGACGTTTGTTGTCCAGAGGATGAACCTGCAACGGGAGGTTTCTTTAGTTCTTTGATATTTATAATTTCTGTCTGGTTAATGTCTTTTTTATATTTAAGTCTTTGTCGTACAAGTTCTACTCGGTTTCTGTCAAGAATTTTAGTTATTTTGTAGGGACCTAAGTATGGTTGATGTTTTTTGTTACGTTTTTGGGTATTAACTTTATAAACTACTTGTCCAATTTTGAATTCTGAATTTATTTCTCCTTGATCGTTTCTTTTATTAATTACTTTAGTTTTATTTTCTGTTAGAGTTTCATGTACTTTTTGGTAAACGTGTTTTAATTTGTCTTTATGATTATTTATATATTCGGAATAGAAATTTTGAGAAAGAAATAGTTCGTTGGGGTTTCTAGAGTCTGTATGTCCGAAAGTCAATTCAAATGGGGTAAATTTTGTGGAACTATGAATAGAATTATTGTAAGCTATAAGAGCATAGTCCATTAAGTCATCTTCGTTAGGATATGTCTGTTTTAGAAGTCTTAAATGTTCGATTAAAGTAGAGTGTATTCGTTCAGCTATTGAATTTGATTCGTGGTGGCCAGGAGTAGTAAAGTGAACTTTGATTTTATGTATTGCTAATAAATCTTTTATTACTTCGTTATTAAATTCTCTACCTTTGTCTGATATTATTAATTGGGGAATGCCGAAAGAAGTGAAGTATTTTATTAAGGATTTCGCAATGTGAATCGCGTTTTTACCTGGAATAGAATAAGCTTGGGCAAATTTAGTAAATGCGTCCGTCATAGTCAAATATTTGTTACCGTCATATGTAAAAATATCTATATGAACAACTTGAAAAGGTTTGCTGGCGGTTTCCGTAAGCATTAGCGGGACATAGGGGGTGTGTCTTCCGTATTTATTTTTCTGGCAAATAGAACATTCGTTAATGTAATTAGTAATAGATGTCTTCATATTTTTCCAATAATAATTTTGACGTAATTTTTCGAAAGTTTCATTAATTCCTCTATGGTTAGTTTTTCCTTCGTGGTAATTTTTTAATAAAATGATTTGTTCTTCTTCGTTTGCTACTGTATTAATTAATCTAGTGCATTTAATTAGTTTCGGACCATTTTCAGAAAAATGTTTTAGGTAATACTTATTAAAATCATTATATAGGTTGTCTTTACTGAAATATAAATAAAATGTATTGTTAAGATCTGTGTATGCCATAAAAAATTCAAAAATATATTTTTCATTATCAGTTTCAGGAATTTTGACTTTAATTATTTTATGGTTTTGATAAGTTTCATGAGTTATATCGGTTTTTGGGTAAACGTTTGGGTACACTAAAATTTGGTGAACTTTGTTATTTATTATTTCATCTAAAATGGGTATTCCTTGATTTGTTGTTTCATTTGCGGTTGAATATTGTGTAGATTCATCTGAGGTTTCGTCTGGTGTATCTATTTTATCTGGAGGTATTCTTATATCAGAAATAATGTTAATTTGTCTTGAGTCGTTATTGTTACTTGTTGAAGGTTGTGGGTCTAATGGATTCTCTGCAAAATTTTGGAGGTATTTTAAAATATCTTCGTCTACGTCTCCAGGATTATTTACTATTGATTCATCTTCTAATGCGTTAATTGTAATGCGAGATAAACAGTCTGCGTTTGTATTGTGCTTTCCTTTTTTATAAATAATTTTGTAATCGTATTCTTCTAGTTTTAGACGCCATCGTATTAATTTTGAGTTTGGCTCCTTTAGACTGAAAAGCCAAGATAATGGTTTGTGATCCGTGTAAATATAAAATTTTCTTCCGTAAAGGTATGGTCTAAAATGTTTACAGGCCCATACAATTGCTAATAGCTCCTTTTCTATAGTTGAATAATTTGTCTCTGATTTATTTAGAGTTCTCGAGGCGTATGCAATGGTTCGATCATTTGGAACATTTCCTTGTGATAATACAGCTCCAATTGCAAAATTGCTAGCATCTGTCGTTAAAATAAATGGTTGGGAAAAATTCGGATATTGTAGAATGGGATCGTTTGTTAAGATTTGTTTACAAGTTTCAAAACAATCAATAAAATCTTTATCATGGTTTACTTTAGAACCTTTTTTCAAACATTTGGTCATCGGTTTAGTAATTTTTGCAAAATCTTTTATAAATCGTCTATAGTAACCTAGTCATCCTAAAAAGCTTTTTATTTCAGTTTGGGTTTTTGGAATGGGAAATCTTTTTATGGCGGAGATTTTATCAGGGTTTGGTTTAACGCCTTGTGGGGTAATTACATGTCCTAAATACATAACTGTTTTTTGTAAAAATTCTGACTTGTCTAATTGTACTTTTAAGTTACTCTTTCTGAGTCTTTCGAAAACTATTTTTAACTTTTCAAGGTGCTCTTGTAATGATGTACTATAAATTAAAATATCATCTAAATATACTATACATGTTTCGTCTGTTAATCCTCTTAAAACATTATCAATAACTCTCTGAAAGGTCGAGGGTGCATTTTTCAAACCAAAAGGCATTCTTTTAAATTGAAAGTGACCTTGTGGTGTACTAAAGGCTGTTTTTTCAACATCTTGTGGGTCTACTTCTATTTGGTGGAAGCCACTTGCAAGATCTAGTGTCGAAAAGTAATTTGCTTTCCCTAATTTATCTAAAATTTCTGTTATGTTTGGTAACGGGTATTTATCATCTACGGTTCTCTCGTTTAACTTTCTATAATCTATTACTAGACGCCATTTTCTTTTTCCTGTAGCATCTTGTTTTTTCGGGACCACCCAAATGGGACTCGAAATCGGGGAATTGCTATCTTCTATTATACCTTCTGCTAACATCTTCTTTATTTGGGATTTAACTTCTTCTCGGTGAACTTCCGGGAAACGATATGATTTTGTATATATTGCAGAATTATCAGTGAGTTTAATTTTATGTTTAATACTATTAGTAAAACTTAAGGGTATTCCTTCGCAATAAAATATGTCTCTATATTGGAAACAAAGCTTTTTTAGTAATTCTCTTTCTTCTTTGTTACAATGATTTATCCTTATATTTTTTAAATTCCTCTTTAACATGTTATCATCATTAATAGACGTTTCTTCATTAGTTTCTATCTTTCTTATAAAATTAATATTTACTATATCTAATGGTTCTATATCAAAAGGTTCAGTAATACTTAACGTTGTCTTATATTCGCTTATATTCGTAATAGTGGTTATAGCAAAATTATTTTTTACGTTAACTACTGCTTTAGGCATTTCGATTCCTTTACCGAAATTCTTATATTCTAATATACCTAATCCTACATTTAATTTTACCGGTATTTTGACTATTTGCTTAGTTCTAGGGGGAATAATTATTGTATGATTAAAAGTTGATTTGGGATATAATATATTCTTTTTACTGGGTTCAAAAATTATGGGTATCGTTACATAAGGCGTTTTCATTTGCCGCATGTTGACATTAATTGAAGCTTTTAATTTTTGTAATAAATCTATACCAATTAATCCATCAAAATTTTCGCTAAATTTAAAAACATAAAACTTATTATATTGATTTACTTTAAAAATGTTAAAAGCTGGAATATTAATTATTTCATTGTGCATAGAAATTCCGTGAGCCGTCTGTATATTAAAATTTTCGTAAGAAATAAAATTTTTATAAAATTTATGGGCTAACTGTGGAGATATCAAACTTTTGGAAGACCCTGTATCTAATAAAAATCTGGCATTGAGTTCAGGAATAATAATATGTGGTAAATCTGCTATCGTTGTATTTAAATATATTATGTCCGATTGTAATTTTCTTGGCGCATGCAAAAATTTGTGTTTTCAACATTTTGAGTGGGATTGTGATATGATCTTTCGTTTGTCTCATTTGGATTGCGATAAGGACTGGATTGAGTTTCATTATTGTTATCGTAAGGTGGTAATGAACTTTGAGTTGGGCGTACGTAATCAGTGGGAATATTATTTTCAAAGGGGTTTTTGAATTGTATTTGATCGTTATTAATTTGTTGATTAAATAATTGCGTGGAGGTAAAATGTGGTCTAGATCTTAAAGAAGTATTTCGTGAATTTGTATCCATCGGTTCTGGCTGGTATTGATTTTGATTTTGGGGTTTATTATTAACATTTCTTTGTTGAAAATTAGGGTTATTAGTATGGAAGTTCCTTGGTCGGAAATTAGAATTATTATTGTCGAAATTTCTTGGGTTGAAATTAGAATTATAATTATTGAAATTTCGGAAGTGATTTTGGTGTTGCGGTCTGATGGTTTGATATTGGTAAGGTGGAAATCTCATATTAGGGCGATTTTGTTGAAAATTATTTCTAGGAATAAAAGTTCGATTAAGATTACTGTTTCTCGTAGGATTATGTCTCGATGATGGTCTAAAAGAATTTTGTGAGTTTAAATTATTTCCACGTTGTAATGAATATAGAAAATTCTCTTCTTCGATAACGAAGCTCATAGCTTTCTCTAAACTGTCTGGGTTTCTCAATCGTATATTTGTTTGTAACGATAAGGGTAAGCCTCTAATGTAAGTTTTTAAACATAAGTCATCGTAACTATTTATTCTAATTAATTTCTCTTGTGCATTAATATTAAGCGTATTTAATTTTTGTGTTACTAAACTACGTGTTTCTTGGCATCGCATGCCAAAATTATAAGGGGTTTCATTCTTGAAAGGCCTCAACGTTATCAGGTCTTGGATAAGGCAATCGAGATCTCTCTGGTCTCCAAAACTAAGATTAAGGGCATCTTTTACGAGTTGCCATGTATTTAATTCTGTCCTAGAACCTATTAACATTTGAGCTCTTCCATTTAATTTACCTAATATAGCTCTAAGTAAAAATGTGTTTAAGGTGCCGTCTGTTTGGCTAGCAAAATTAGTTATTAAATTTTCACAATTTTCTATAAAAATGGTTAAGGTATGTGGATTACCATCATATGTTGGGATAGAACCTAAGTAAAGTTTTAACAATTTTTAGTTTGTTTGAGCCATTTCGTTATTTTTATCGCTATTTGGTTCTAAAATTGAATTTAATTCTGCTACTAGGCTACTTAAATCTAATTTACTATCAGTTTCACTCATTAAATATTTATTCTTTTTATTTAGATAATATATCAAATTGTAATAAAATATAAAATATGTTTCAATATAAAACTTTCAACTTAAATATAATAAAATATTTTCAAAAATATGATAATATAATATAGTAATAATAATCTTTCTCTTATTAAAAATATCTCATAACATCATAAAATCTTTAAAAATTGTTTACTCTCGTTAGCTCTCTGACTATAAGTATTTTCAAATATGGAAATAATAAAATGGAAAATAAAATGAAAAAAATAGGAAACACTTACATTAAAATGTAGATTTTCAGCATTTCTGCCTATAGGATTCGACGATTTTGTTCTTCTCCCAGGTCTTGTTGAAACTACTGCTTAAATCTGCTGCCTCTAGGGTTCGACGATTTTGTTCTTTCCCCAGGTCTTGGTGATACCTTGTCTAAAGCTGATCTTGGACACTTTCACAAAAGGTTTTGTTTTCCGGTAAATCGTTAAAACGAAAAACTACGCGAAACGGTTCGATTTTTGTAACGGTTAGCAACGTAATTCCCGAAAATCTGTACTGACTGCGCCAATGATGTTTCTAAGTCCAAGAACGATATTTTTAAAAAGGAACTTTATTTACAAGGGACTACTTACTACAATAAAATGCAAAATAAGAGTGACGCTATACAATGCAAAAGTAAATTTATAATCTCGGTGACGCCGAGGTGTGGCTTGCTGACGCTGTCCTTTTATTATAGTTGAATTAGCAGTTCTGGTTTCTTAACTTGCATTTAAAAATGGGCATCGGATAGATTACAATAACATCAAAGTAGTAGAACAGGAAAGTAACATCACCAAAAGATTTTTTCTTGAAATGGCCTACATTTGCCAAAATCACAATGCAATGAATCATAGAACGGATATTGGTCATCTAAATGAAATGTTCTCCTATTTGTTACTACTATATAGATAAATGCAATAAGAACACAAACAATAATTTATCAATTGACATTTAAAGGAATTTTTGTTTTACAAATAAAGTTTTTTTTTTAAGTTAGTAATTTTTGTATACACACAGATACTGGGGTCATACAAAACAAAATCACAATCAATTGTAACATTTTTATAATTATGAGCTGGTTTCTTTAGGTTAATTGAATAAGCTATGTGTCGTAGCTTTGGCAGAGCATACTATCGATCTAGATCATAAGATAGATTTTAACAATGTAAAAATATTAGCCAGAGAGAAAAATAAATGTAAGAGAACTTTCTTAGAGATGGTACATATCAGCAAGAGTGATAATAACAATCTGAATAGAAGATCTGAGATCCAGAATCTTAGCAAAATTTACAATTTTATATTGACTTTTGACTGAGCTATTTTGCATCTCAGAGTTTTCTTTTCTCTTTTTTAAAATTTCTTCAGTAATTGAATTTTTTTGATCAAACTTCAGTTATTAATTCAGTTTTGTTTTTGTTTGGCTGTTTTTTCTAAACCTATTTACTAAATACTATTTTCTTTTTATTGTTTATGTTGTAAATAATATTTGTAATTTCCCGCTCCATTTCAAGTTGGTAATACAGTTGGTAGTACTCAAAATTCATAAACAGTATTTTGTTAGACATTTATATTACATAATAATTTTGTATTCCTATAGTATAGCCTGCATTCTTTAAGCGTCTGTAGTATTTTACTTAGCTCAACTGGGTCAAAGGCTTTGTAAAAATCTACAAATATTAGCACTAGAGGTTTATTGTATTTCACTACTTTCTCTATTAGGGTTTTCATGCTTTGTAGATGGTCATTAGTTCCGTAACTTCGGAATACTACCTGTTCTCTTGGTTGATAAGTATCTAATTTTTTTCCATTCTTTTAACAACTATTATTCGCGTAAACAACTTATATATGGCTCAGGAGGCTAATCGATCTGTAAATCTCTAAATTTGCTGTGTCTCCTGCTTTATGCAATAGAATCATAGTATTGTTTTTCCAGTCTATTGGAATATTGGCGTTGTGAAGGTAAATATTTAAAAATAGTTTAATTTTTTCAAGTAATAGATCTCCAATTTTTAATGCTTCCGACAATATTCTATCTTTGCCTGGGGTTCGATTATTTTTCATTTTCTTCTGGGCCTCTTTCATTTCTGATTTTGTTATATCGAGCATTAAATGTGACCCTTGGTTTAGTGTCCCAATTTTTACTGTAATTGGATGTTGCGTATTGTTATCTTTTTTTCTTGATCTATATAGATAGCTCTGTTAATATTTCATCTCTGTTCGTAGTTTTTTCACCAGCTCTCTTTCTTAGTTTGTTAATTTCTATTGTTTCCTTTTGCAGGCCCCTTCTCAAAACTTTCATGTCCTTATTTTGCTCTATTGCGTGTTTAGTTTTTTCTATTTTGTAGTTTCTTATGTATTTTCTTATTGCCTTTGTGATCGTCTTATTTATTTTATTTGGCGCTTATTTTATCCTATCATCTGTCGCCTTTGGTATATAAAGGTTTTCGTAAGTTGTCTTAGTTTTTCATCCTTTTTGTTTGTTAAACAATATTTAGTTTGAGCCTGTTTCATTGTGTTGACTATTTGTTTGTTCTCCTGAATATATATTGGTTTTGTCCATTTCTTTGGTTGTTTCTTGATTAACCTTTAATAACCTCGTTATCGTTATTTTCATCGTTTAGTTTTCCAATAAATATATAAACATTATTTGAATACAAAAACGACTTATCTATATTAAATGTTTTGGGTTAAGTTAGAATGATATCTGTCTGAACAGACTGGCGTTAGTCCTTTCTGCTACTGTTGTTAATATTTTGCACTAAAATGTTTTTATCATTATTTAATTCATCCACTTTGTACTCCCCGTTCTTGAATGGGTTTGTCTTCGTTCATTTTTATTACACTTACCACTACCTCATTTTTTGTATCACTTTTATACACGAAAGTTTACTAATGACTTTTAATTAAAATGACTCTCTATTTTATCGGAAGATGAACGTCTTTCGCTTTTATTGTAGCCTGAATTAAACTTTAAAACGCGGAGAACTTTTCAATTTGTATCCACACTTTGACGTTTATTTGACATATGTAAAAACCTGTTCATGAATTTTAAGTATGCGAACTTGGCAAACCATAAAATAAAAAGAAATACGCAGTGAAATTAAATAACTAATACATATTTAGAGACATATTTACACATTCAAAAGTATGTGGTGTATTTAAAAAAAAACAATTAAGAAAAACAACACATTTCGAGGAGTCATAATGCAGATAATCGCGATGTTAAGTATAAAATTAACAGAAAAATTTAAGGAGAATAGAAGAAAATATTAAACGAATAACCCTAGAGAAAGAAACATATAATTTAACGAACAATTAACACAATGATTATGGGTATCTTTCGGTAAAAAATATGAGAAAAATATTTTAACTATATTATTTCCCTACCACGTTAGTCCCCTTTACTACACTCAAATCAGAAACATTTTTGGCTCCCACAGTATCTTCAACCTATTAAGCGCAAGTAAAAGGATTATATAAAGATATTTTTCAGGAATTCATCTGTTAGTCTCCAGTTTCTCACAAATGAATCATTATAATAGGCAATAGCCACGGTAAGACACAGTTTTCATAAACTTGTTGTGACTCGAAACAATTAGAAAATGATACGGTTCTAATTAACTAAAATTTATGTATGGCGTTGACACTTGAGAGTTAATGGTCAACAACAGGAGATGATTGTGAGTCATTCACGGAGTTTAATTAGCATGGGAATGATTCAGATTCTTAAAATATGAAGTAAAGAAATAATAAAACATACAGTCAGAGTATTTTTATTACGTCGTTACAAAAGTTCAAAAGTATAAGGATTTTTGTTGGCTCTACTACTGGTTGATATATTTATGTTTTGGATATAAATCAGTAATAAAAAGATACGTATAAGGTACCTACTAATTTAACTTCAGAAGATAATATACTTAATAAAATTAGCTATCACTTTGCTACAGGCAATTTAATAATTTCAAGAATATTTTATATTTTATTATTGAATTATAAATCATATTAAAAACAAATAAAATAGGGATTAAGGTATTCTTACCAGTACCATAGGAGTAAAGTAGTGTGTATATATACAGGGTGTTTCATTAATAATTGGAAATATTATATAACTATAGCTTTATGTAATCTATAGTTATTTAATACTAGCGGACCCGACGGACTTCATACTGTCAAATAGATTTGAAATGTGGCACTTTATTTCTTTAATTCTCCTGAACAGAACCGTCACCATGATGATAGGGCGGTGTGTGAGGGTCAGCTTGGGTGACCTAACCCAGCAAACAGACTTGAGCCCAGTTACGTGATGATTACGTTAAATTTACGGCGAATTTCAACGAATACGTAACTCGGTGATTTAAGACGAAAAAAAAACGTATTTCAGTGCCAAATCATTCACCTATATATTACTGCTTCTTTTATACATGTTTGACATTAGAATAAATATAAAATCTTAATGCAAAATATAGTACATGTTTTTTATAATAGTTGTGAATGTCGGTTACATTGCAAAGCTACGTTTATTTCACGTAAAAATCACGAAAGCGAAATAACTTCCTTCAGTTAAATTTTGAGGAATATTTTGGAAAACAAAACTTTAGAACCGTGTTGGTTAGATACGTATTGCTTGAATTTTCCTCACTGTGTTTTATGGACGTCGAAAAATTAAGTGTATTTCACGTAAAAGTAACGTAAATAATACCAATATTAACAAAAAGTTTTTGATCTCGCTTTTAAAAACATTTAGCCTACCTATTTCAATCCTACTACTACTTAGAAGCTATTTTTTTTATTTAAAAATATCACAGGACCTAATATAATTTATGTTGAGCCTTTGTTGAGTCTTATTTTCAAATCGCGTGCGGTGATGACGTACTTCCAAGCCTTCCCTCCTAGTCCTAACGAAGAAGAATGATTATAACAGAGGCAACAGATGACTTGTCTCTGATTATAACCTCTAAAATCAGCTTTTCTCAAAACGTGAAACGAAATTTTCCCTCGTTTTATTTTAGGCTTATACATGTACATAGTTATATGTCTTTCGTATTAATAGAGTTTGATGAGAAAGAGGGAGGTTCTGTTGCTGTGGTGCACCAGAACTGGCTCACTCCAAGAAAAAAGGAAGTATATTGGCCTCCTTATAAAACTCAAGCGCTTTACGATAAAGCAGTAAAGAAAGGGGATAGTTGCACAGAAGATTGGCAGTTATTTACGGTGAAACGTATTTTTAGATACTATGGTATGTATACAAGTATAATTATTTTGAAAAAAAAAAAATAAAAACCTTGTTTCAAATTAATTTATCTGTTGGGATCTGCTAATTTTTATAAAATATTCTGAAGATAGCTTTGAAGAAGCTCAGGTCAAGGCAAAAGTAGCTGAAGTTACATCAGATCTACAGTCAGAAGTCGATGAGGTAAATTCAGAGAAGAAAAGACAGAGAATCAAACCACGCCGGTTCATTTATAGTGACACTGAATCTGAAGAGGATTCATTACCACGACCAGCGAAAATTTGTAATGGTAAATAGTTACATATTGTTTATGGTTATAAGTTATAAAGGCTTTATGTTTTCAGCTGTTCAGGATACCTCTTCACACACCCCAAGAAGCTCCACAAGTTCGTGTATTAGTTATGGTACATTGTGTAATACAGGAACGTCTTGTGATACCCCAGTCACTTCAGTAAATGTTGAAAGAAACCTTGAAAGCAATGCAGAGTCTCGAAGTAGTAAGTAGATGTTAATTAGGTACTATTTGCAGTATATAACCTTGTATTTGCTGAAGTGTTTATGGAACTTTAGTCCACTTCGGTAGTTCTGGGTTAATTGTTGAAGATGGCCATTTATTGATTGCTCAATATATCTATCTTTTTACAGGTTTTCAGACTAAGCTGGTGTCACATTTAGCGCTGATAATTGAACAAAATAAGGAAATCTTGTCTCTTTTGAAAAATAGACCACTGATTGAACAGTCTTCCGTTTTAAAGCCCAATGTTCCTGTAATTTTACCAATTTACACTTTTGAAGACTTACAAATTTTGGAAAATTTTCTATCTGAAAATGAAGCCAATTGTATATCCTTGGTAAAACTTTTATAATGTCAACTGTTATATTGATTAAACTATTTTATTTTTAGAGCAAGTATCTGGGCACATTAGATAAAAATAGTGTAGTATCTGCTACCAATTCAGCATTAAGATGTTGTTTGGCTTATAAAGTAGCTAAAAATATGAGCTTTTTGGGATCAAGGAATAATAAAAAGGCCTTTAACAACAATATACTTAAAAAAGTGATCGTTGGTAAGGGTGACTAAATAAATGTATGTGATTACATATATTTCATGTAATAATTTTTACAGATTCTGTAAAACTAGCCATACCAGGTTCAACTACCAGAAGTATAGAAGACTGTATGAAAACTTGGTTAAAACGGGCTCCTAAGCACTACAAGTTAGAACAGATCAAATTGAATAGAACTGATGATGCCATATAAAGCTGTTGTAGGCAAAAGACAATTTTATAGGAGGCTAAAGAAACGTAGGGAAATAATTTGTAAGGACTTAAATAGTGAAAAACTGCTAACTAAGGTAAACTATGAAAATGCTAATGTAAAAAATGATACTGATAATTTAAATACAGATGTAAGTGTTGGCTGTGAAACCAGTCATAATTCTTTAGGCACTCCTAATATTTTAAATTCAAATGATTGTTTGCTAAATGAAACTCTTCAATTAAATACTCTAGTTCCATGTAAACATGACACGACTGTATTTGAATTTGTACCAGAAAATTCCCAATATTCTAATAAATTAGGAATATGCCAGGAATTAAGAAATTGGGTAATAAGGTCAGGCAGTCTACCACATAATAGTGTTACATACTTACTGCATGTTTTGTCAAAGTATCATCCTGAACTACCTCTAGATTGTCGAACCTTACTTAAAACTCCAACCAAAACTTTAATGCGCCCTTTGAATAAAGGAAACTATTGTCACCTAGGAATTTCTACAGCATTAGAAAATTTTTTGTTACGCAATCCAAAATTTACTGAATCTGTAATTGAAATAGCTTTTAATGTCGATGGATTACCTCTATATAAAAGTTGCAATAGTCAGCTATGGCCAATTTTAGGCCAAATAAAAAATTTTAATAGTAAACCTTTTTCTATTGGAATATTTTATGGATCTTCTAAACCGCAGCCTTTGAATCTTTTTATTGATGATTTTATATCTGAATTAAAACATTTAATTGATAATACATTTTGCTTTAAAGGCAAATTGTATGAAATTAAAGTGTTTGCATTTATTTGCGATGCACCAGCACGTTCATTTCTAAAATGTATTAAGTCCCATAATGGATATTCTTCTTGTGAAAAATGCATCGAAGTAGGAGACTATATTGACGGTCGAATAGTTCTCAAGTCTGTTACAAGTCAAAAACGTACTGATGATAGTTTTTTGCGACAGACAGATGATGATCATCATACAGGTATTTCACCTTTGGTGAAACTTTCAATTGGATTGGTATCCAAGTTTCCTATTGACTATATGCATACAGTGTGCTTAGGTGTAGTCAGAAAGCTGTTGCATACTTGGACAAGTGGGCCACTAAAGGTTAGGTTGTGTAGTTCTAAAGGTCAAAAAATATCTGAGACTTTAGAACATTTTTGTAAGTCCATTCCTATCGAATTTAATAGGAAATCCCGGTCACTTTCAGAACTGGCACAATGGAAAGCTACTGAATTTAGAACGTTTCTTTTATATTTAGGGCCAGTGGTTTTAAAAGGTACCATACCTGTTGCTATTTACGAACATTTTTTGTTACTGCACTGTGCGATAAGTATATTAATATCAAAACAACGCTTGTCAGATATTGGAGTAAATTATGCAGATACTCTTTTAAAAACCTTTGTTACACATTGTTTAAAAATTTATGGTCAGATATATTTAGTTTATAATATTCATTATTTGTGCCATTTAAGTGATGATGTTCTTCATTATGGTCCTCTTGACCAGTTTTCAGCATTCCCATTTGAAAATGCCTTAAATCAAATAAACGGTTGGTCAAATCAACAACTAATCCTTTAGCACAAATATGTAATAGATTGATAGAAGCTAATAGTGTCATTTTAGAGCCGAATGAAATAAAAAAAACACAACTTAAAATGAAACATTGTAGTGGCCCTTTACTTTCTAAACACCTTTTTTCTGTACAATATAAACAGGTAATTTTCAGTGAGATAACATTGTCAATAATTTCTCATTCCAATGCAGATTGTTACATTATGTATAATTCAGATATAATGCAGATTCAAAACATAGTTTGTGATAACCAGAAATTGGTAAAGATTATAACAAGAGTATTTAAATCAAAGTCTGCCTGGTATAATTACCCTTTTTCTTCAGAGCGTTTAAATATATACCTAGTTTCTGATTTATCTGAAAATTTAACTATTTGGCCACTAAATGAAAACGTAATTGTAAAATGTATTGTCCTTCAGTTAGATGATAATCAGTGGGTATCATTTCCCATTGTACATTCATTGAATGAACATAATAAATAAATTTAGAAGCATGTGAAAAAACTTATTGTGTAGTATTTAAAATTTCTAATTATTACCATACTCTAGGCCTTACTATTGTGTTATACTAATTTGTTTATCATTTAACAGCAGTTGTATGTTTTCAAAATAAAAATTTACTAATTTACTTAGAATCAATTATTAAATGTTAATTTAGTATGTATTCTTAGGCATTATCATACTTTATCACTATTCCATACTTACCACGGTAGTGTGGTAAAGTAAAACTATTGAAACTAAGAAGAGATGTAACTTGAAGTTAATTATACAAGACAAATGTACCAAAAAATCTTTATTTTAATGTTTTTTAGTATGTTATTCTGCCGTCCTAACATGAAAAGTCCTATCTGCAAAATTTGGTAAAATGACTTTATTGGCTCACGGCATTCGTAAACATATTATCTATGTATGTACAAAATGAAATTGTCCTATAAGCGTCTTAAGTGCCTTATTATATACCTAAATGGTTTGTCCTAACTGACTAAAAAGCCATGTTTACTAATATAAATTGTCCTATCTCACATATACTAAGTGTTTAAAGTATGTTAATAAGGTCTCAATTAAACTACTGTATTGGCTGAACATATATTAATAATATTCATACATTACAACATGATCCTGTCGCCCATTGTCCCCGTTGGAAAGTGGTGTTGACTTGACATTGACATATTTGACATAGTTACCAGGTTTACGTTAAGCCTATCTTACATTAATGTCAAACACCTTCCCCTTAAAGATTAAGGCGTACCCTAGGTTTAATTGTACGTCCGAATTTTGAAACATTACATTTCTTACTATCATTATTTTTTGAGCAGCTATAATGAGGACTTACAATATCAGTATTCCTATGTTCATTAAACAAATTTGTTAAATCATTATCCTGAATACATACATTATTTAAATCATTATTATCATTATCCTTATAACTATTTGGGTTTGTGTGTGGATACAACTCAGGTTCAAGATACATGTCTGCTACATCTGATTTTGTATGTGATGGTCTTATGTGTCTTGTGTTTCTTCTAACTATCCTATGATTGCATTCCTTTCTTATCCAGTACGATCTGGGTTCTTTAGCTTTTTCTGCAATAACAGCTTTATACCATACTTTATCAACACTACTCTTAACAACTACATTATCCCCCCTTTTATAAGTTGTTGGTGTACGTTTACTATGTTTATCATACTGAACTTTTGTTTTTTGTTGTTGGTCCGATAACCGTTTATAAATCTCATTCTGAATTTTAGGTTGTAATTGTTCACTATTTACTGGTATTTCTGTTCTCAAAGATCTACTATGTAATATTTGTGATGGAGATGCACCTAATGAAATAATAGCAGTATTATTATATTCTAAAACTAACTCACGATAATCAGAGTTTTCTGTAAAACTTTTTTTTTAAAATTTGTTTACAAATTCCTACAGCCTTTTCAGCAAGGCCATTACTTTGGTGGTAATGAGGTGAACATGTCAGGACTGTAATTTGTTTATTATCGTAATATTTTTTACACTTAAATGATATAAATGGTAAATTATCTGCAATTAAAAATTGAGGATAGCCAAATCTGGAAAAAACATCTTGCATTGCATCTATTATGGCTTCAGATGTTTTATTATTTAATGATAGCATCTCTATCCAATGGGAAAAATAATCTATTAGAATTAAGTAAGATTTACCACCAAATTCCAAAATATCAGCCGCAATTTTATTAAACCTCAATTTTGGTATTGAATGTGTTAACATTGGCTCTCTATAATTATTTGGCATGAATTTTTCACAAATTCTACATTTTTTTATAAACTGGACAATATCATCCCTAAGGTTTGGCCAAAAAAATAAAGATCTTGCTTTATTAATAGTTTTACTAGTTCCTATATGACCTTTATGTAACAGAGTAATCATTTCCTGTTTTAGAGATTTTGGTACAATTATTTTATTTTCAACAAAAACAATTCCTGCTTCAACATATATATCATTTTTAATACTGTAATATGGCTTTATATACTCTGGAATCTTGTTTTCTTTAGGCCAGCCTTTATAATAAAAATCAACAATTGTAGCCAAAACTTTATCTTTAGAGGTTTCTTCTCTGAACTGATATATTTTTTTATCTGTCATTGGTAAGTATAGTGAGACTGAATGAACCATATCAAACATCTCTAAATCAAGGGTTTGTGCCTTTAAACTAGCTCTAGAAAGCATATCTGCAAATTGAATATGCTTTCCTGGAACATAATAAATATTTAATATGTACTTTAATAATTTTAGCCTTAAACGCTGCAACCTTACTGACCCAATTTTGCATATTGGTTTCTGCATAATTGAAATTATTGGTTTATGATCTGTTTGGACATCAACATCACACTGGTAAATAAAGTTATGAAATTTTTGTGTACCATAAAAAATGGCTAATAACTCTTTCTCTGTCTGGCTGTAATTTATTTCATGTTCATTCATAGACCTAGATGAACATGCAACTAATTTCAACATACCATCATAGTTTTGAAACATACAACACCCAATTCCATTTTTGGATGCATCACATTGCAAAACTATCTTTTTATTTGGATCAAATGGTACCAGAGCTGGAGAATTTGAAATTATTTTCTTTAACTTATCAAAACATTCCTGGTGTTTAGGCAACCATTGCCATTCTACATTGTTTTTTAAAAGTTCACATAAAATTTGCATGTGCTCAGCCATATTTTTAACATAACGTCTAATATAGTTAAAGGAACCTATTATTCTTTGTAACTCTAATTTACTTTTTGGAGTTTCTAATTTACATAAAGCATCTGTCCTCTCAGGATCTACTTTCATTCCTAAATGAGAAAAAATTTGTCCCATAAACTTTACTTCTTTTTTGCTAAATTGAATTTTCTTTTATTAAATCTAGCACCCACCTCTTTTGCTCTATTTATCACCTCTTTGACCGCTTGATCATGTTCATCTTGAGACGCCCCTGCTATGATCATATCATCATGACAAACTACAATGTTTTTAATATCACCAAAATGCTTTTCAACTGCCTCTTGAAAAAGGTCTTGAGAATTTGATAACCCAAAAGGTAAAACTAAAAACCTGTAAGTTCCATAGTGTGTAGAGAAACAACATTTCCATGAAGAATTTTCATCAATTGAAAGTTGGTGATAACTTTCAGATAAATCAAAAACAGAATATACATTTTTGTTTAATAATTTTGAACATATTTCCTCAATGGACTCCCCAACTCTAGGTTTGCGTACTATATGTTTATTCAGATCTGAGGGATCTAAACATATTCTTAACTTACCATTACTCTTTTCGACTATCACCATTCTATTAATACTTGCCCTGGGGTCTATGTTTTCTACCTTAACAATTGCTTTTCTTTGGACTAATCTATCTAGCTCAGTTTTAAGTGAATTTCTAATTTTTATTGGACACTTGGTAGGTGGATAGCAAACTGGTTCAAATTTATCATTTGTTGTAATTTCATATGTGCCAGGAAATTTGCCTGACCCTGTGAAAACTTCAAAATTTTCATTGATAAATTTATCTGTTAAATCAGACCGGCCTATCTTATTTATTTTTATAGAATCAATACGTTTTACCAAACTTAAATTTAAACATGTTTGTCCACATATCAGAACCTGACTTGCACCATCCACAATGACAAAATCTTCAAAAATATTCTTACCCTTACATTTTACATTTAAATTTACTACACCTATAGGATGAGACACATTTCCATCAAATGCCTTTAACACATATTCAGTAGGCCTGGTTTTAAATTGACAATTAAATTTTTTATAAACATTTAAAGGAATAACATTTACATCTGCCCCTGTGTCTAACTTAGCTTTCAATTTATAATTTTCAACCTCTATATACTCTTCCCAAGTGTCTATCAAATCAACATTACATACCTTTTTCCTGCTGTTAACATTTCTTACAAAAAATTCATTAGAAGAGGTTGACTCACAATCATCTTTTTCAGTACTTTTAATATTTTTGACCTTGCAGGCAACTGCATAATGGTTTTTTAGTCCACACTTGTTACACTTCTTGCCATAAGCTGGGCATTCCCTCGGACCATGCTTTTTTGCACACCTTCTGCATAAAAAAACTTCTTCTTCAACTTCTTTCTCTTCATTCCAAGGTTTCTTCTTTATATCATATTTCTTTTTCTCTATCTTCTGTGTATGATTAATATTTCCTGTGTTATATTGAAACTGTAAATTTTGAGATCTACTTTGCTCACTT
Organism: Diabrotica undecimpunctata; assembly: GCF_040954645.1. Taxonomy (NCBI): domain Eukaryota; kingdom Metazoa; phylum Arthropoda; class Insecta; order Coleoptera; family Chrysomelidae; genus Diabrotica; species Diabrotica undecimpunctata. The sequence continues at coordinate 82,701,603 of NC_092810.1, read as the reverse complement.
GTTCTGCAGAATTCTATAGCTTTATTTAAACTTAATTTGTCTATTCGCAGGAGGGCTTCTCGTGTGGTCGGATCCCTAATTCCCATAACAATTTTGTCTCTTAATGCCTTGTCTTCACATGACTCATCGGGATCTAGGGCATTGTAATTGCAACTTCTAACCAAATGTCTGCACTCTGTCAAAAAATGTTCAAATGTCTCCCCATCTTCTTGTACTCGGTTTATAAAGTTGTACCTCTCAAAGCATTCGTTAACTCTTGGGTTCACATACTTATCTAACAGCTGCATTGTGAATTCATACTTATTTAGTTCTTCATCAGGGATAACAAAAGTAGCCATAATCCGTGCTGATTCATGGCCAATAATATTTCGCAGGATGGATAATTTCACCTGATCTACAGCGTCGTGTTGTCCTGTTGCTACTAAATAATCTTCGAATGAAATTTTCCAAAATTTCCATTCAGAAGCGGCACTCTGACCCTGGAGGTCGAAATCTTGGGGTAACTTAACATAACCTATTCCATTGGCCATGCTTGCCATTTTGGGAACACTTAAATTTTTCTTTTTAATAAACTTAGCACTTAACTTTATCCTTGGACACGTAGATTCCATAAATTGACTGCGCCATGTTTAAAGTATGTTAATAAGGTCTCAATTAAACTACTGTATTGGCTGAACATATATTAATAATATTCATACATTACAACATGATCCTGTCGCCCATTGTCCCCGTTGGAAAGTGGTGTTGACTTGACATTGACATATTTGACATAGTTACCAGGTTTACGTTAAGCCTATCTTACATTAATGTCAAACACTAAGAAAAATTGTCCGTTTTGACTTTAAAAATGCAGTTAGGACTATTTAAGCTAGTATTTTATACTGAGCGGCATCATTTAGGACAATTTTTGCCTAGTATGATATAAGCATGTGTGTAACATAACTTCAAATAATTAATTAAAAAGGGGATTTTAAGGAAAGGGGAAACAAAAATTTTTTATTGTCAGACATTGGGAATACTCTCATGCTTTTTGGTATTTTAAGTAAAGATATTGTGAGAAATGGATGAAGGGTAAGTTTAATAATGTTACCTTAGGTATAAGCAATAACTGATCGTAATTATTGTTTGTAGTAGTAGCAAAAGATATAGACGCACATGCGTCAATATTTTCTGGTTGTAGCAATGCAGCATGTAGTAGCCAGAACAGCGATAGGTGTAAACGTATGGTATTTAGCCAAAAGCGAGAATGATCCAGATTATGCACCTGGGACGTCCAATAAATTCGATAATAATATAAATGGAAATGAGTCGGATTCTAGTTTCGAATCTAACTATTATCATTTATGTTACATATATTAGGATGTAAATTGTGTACTAAGTTTTAAAACTTCTTCTTCTTTTTATATAGACATGACTCTGTCTGTTTTTCAATGTACCTCCAGTAAGTTACCGTTTCATTGTTTTCGTGGTCTTCCTACTGATCTCATCGATTTCGTGGTCTTCCAACTGATTGTCTTCTTATTGGGGAACCGTCTCTTGCCGTATTTACTACTCTATTTGTTGTCATTCGGCTTGTATGATCGTTCCATTCTACTCTTCTATTTCTTACACAGTTCTTACTTTGTCTGATGTACCTCACCTTGCATATACATTGTATCTCTGTACTCTGTATCTTATCTTAGCTCTATCACATAGTGTTTTGCCATCAATGTTTCTAAGTGTTTTCATCTCTTCTGTTTCTAACATCCCCTTTGTCCTCTCTGTGTCATGTCTTGTTTCTGCTGCGTATGCCATTATTGGTCTGATGACTGTTTTGTAAATTTTGTCTCCGATATTTTTATTTCTTCATATTGTTTCATTCAGGCAGCATGCGGCACTGTTTGCTCTATTCACTTGAACTTCCTTTTCAGTTTCGAGCTTTCCGTAGCTAGATAATGTGATGCCTAGATATTTAAACTCCATCACTTCTCCTATTATCTTACCTTCCAGCTCCAATTTACATCTTAGTAAATTTGCTGTTGTAAGCATGCATTTTGTCTTTTTTGGGTAAATTAACATTTTTCTGGCGATTATATTAAATTGGTGCAGCTTAAGTTGTAAATCATCTTCACTTTGAGAGATCAGTATTGCGTCGTCTACATAGTAGATTATTTTAAGTTGTTTTTCTACCATTTGGTATCCTTTTTTAGTTATTTCATCCATAATCAGGTTAAATAATAAAGGACTCATAGAATATCCCTGCCTTATCCCATTGCCAGTTACAATAGGGTCGGTTAGTTCTTCTACTTTTATTGTGTTTTTTTGGTAGATATTTTTGATCGTTTTGATTATTCCTGGAGGTATTTCTCTTGCGTACAGTAAGTGGATAACGTCTTTTAGTTTAACCCAGTCAAATGCCTTCTTAAGGTTCACGAAACATAGATATGCCGGTTTGTTGTATTCTAATGATTTCTCTTGCATTTGCCTCATTATAAATATAGCGTCGATGCATAATCTTCCCGACCTAAATCCTTGTGGTTCTTCTGGCTGTGTTATAATTTCATTCAGTTTATTTGTTATCACTTTGGTTGTTAATTTTAGTGTTGTGTTTCATAAATTAATTCCCATTCCCTTGATCTCCATTCTTGAGGAATACTATTTTTTGTTCTATTATTTTATAAAACTTAGTATAATAAAATTAAAAGTGTTCAGTTAATTTGAATTTTAGTTTTATTTAGGACAATTTTAGTAAGTAATACAAAAAAACGTACTTCAGATACACTAAGCTAAATTGTCCTAAGTGGCAATTTAATCAAAAATCGACTAATCTGGAAAGAATAAAACAAAATTCTGACTAGCAATTAAATTCTATTCTCTGACATAATATATAAAATAAAACATAAAGACTTCTTTAAATTACCAAGCGTTATACAATGAAAAGAAACAAAAACTTGATTTTCTCAAAACCTAAATTTTGCAGATAGGACCTTTCATGTTAGGACGGCAGTATTATTAGGTTCTGGGATTGTTTTTAAACTATGCAGGCATGTAACTAGATTATACAGGGTGTGCGATCGAAAACGAAACAGACCTAATATCTTTAAGACACTTTTAAAAAATAAAAAATGCGAGAAAAGATCGATTTTTATTTTAACGGAGATACTTATTTTTCCTAATTGCAGCATCGATACTACAACCCTCGAGCAGTTGTGTGCGAAGAACCCCTAAAATTTAAATAGTAAATGTACCAAGTGTAGCACATATTTAAAAAGGTAATTTTATGTTGAGTTCAGAAGGAACCAATATTGTTGAACAAAATTCCGATTTTAACGCCCTCTTGTGGGAAAAATAATCGTTACATAATTTAAAGTGGGTCACCTCATGTGAGTTATTTTTATTGGCAATTCAAAACAAGAAATAATATTATCCAGAAATTATATTTTAAAAGTGAAATTACCTAAAAAGTTAAAGACTTAACAGAATCGCACTTTTCAGTCTTATTTTCACTTAATATGATTTCAGGATAATATTATTTACTGCTTTGAATTGGTAATAAAAATAGCTGTAAAATGAGGTGACACACTTTAAATTACATAACGCTTTCCCAAAAGAGGTGATTTGGTATATTCTCTATTTAAATTTTAGGGGTTGTTCACGTCACTGTTCGAGGGTTGAAGTGGCGATGGTGCAATTAGGAAAAACAAGTGTCCTCGAAATAAAAATAGACTTGTTTTTGCATATTTTTAATGTGTCTTTTGGTCTTTAGTTTTCGATGCCTTACCTTGTATAGTAATTATGCAAGACAAATGTTTTTAAGTCACTAAATTCTACTAAATAAATACATTGTTAATACTTCATGTGCTTGTTTTATTTATATCATAATAATATATGTGAGAATAATAATTACGTGATTCATAAGTAAATTAAAGACGAATTATTTACGTGAACTGAGGACGTATTTTTCACGTGAAAACTAATATATACATTCCCTAAAAGTAACGTGAATCAACACGTGTTTTCAACGTGAATTTCCCGAAACATTTTATTGCAATATAAGGTAAATAACACGTCTATTGAAGACGAGTTATTCACGTAATGTAAATACGTATTTTCAATGTGACATTCCAACCAAATTTTCACGTGAAATTCACTTAAGCAATTTACGTATATTGGTGACAAACGTACCCCAAATTCACGTCATTAACACGTCGGTCTGTTTGCTGGGAAGTGTCTTCGCTTCCACGAACTTTGGCCACTCTTTTGCACCCACTAAAAACCCCGACTGGGATGTCTGCCAGAGGGCTTCAAACTAAGAGAGGAACTTAAGGTTCAAACCTGATTGAAAGATAATCTAAAGGGATAGTGGGAACCTAAAGGTGACAAATATTTATAAAGTGGGTGCTTCAATGACAAAACATAGAGATAATTAATTATTTATTATTTTTATTATTAACATAGGGTTAATAACCGATGTAACAAAGAATAATGAAATAAAACATATATTAGTATTTTCAGTAATCGCTTTATTGTAAATCAAGTGAATCATAATTATTAACAAAAATCTGTTTTATTTTTATTGGCTTTATTTTAAAAGACGGCTAGTTTACGATAGTTTACGGATAGTTTACGACTTCATCTTGATTAGTAGCCGAATCAACTGATTTATATATCCTTAATTCGCCTATAATTTGTTCTTGAATTTTGAAATTGAATTCATTGACATCTATGCTTTATATAATATAGCCCGTTCGCTAACCCAATCATGGTTTCTGTAATTTTGAGCAACATCTGGAAACACCTTTTAAATAAGTTGATCTTTTAATCGAGTTAACTGACAAAAACTTTGAGGAAAGTTAATGCAACCAGTCAAGGTGTCTATAGGAAATATGCCATTACCAATATCAATGAGTTGTTTAGAGGATATGTCCCCAGATTGGTCATTTGCAACTCGACATGCATATTTTTGCTTAAGTGTAATACCTTGACATGTTTCCACAAATTGGAGGACTTTAAACATGCATTGAGTTCATCAGCTGGCGTTGATCATGGACTCACTGGCAATGTTTGACGAAAATCTCCTGCTAATAAAATTATTGCACCACCAAATGGGTTATGATTGCTCCGTAGATCTTGTAAGGTTCTATCTAAAGCCTCCAAACATTTTTTATGTGTCATCGTGCATTCATCCCAAACAATCAACTCACATTGCAGTAAAACCTTTGCCATTTCAGAGTTCTTCGAAATGTTGCAGGTTGGAGTTTCGTTGCTTTGCATGTTTAATGGCAATTATAGTGCTGAATGGGTTGTTCGACTACCTTCAATTAAATTTGCTGCGATTCCCGACGAAGCGAGTGCAAGTGCAATTTTATTTTGTGAGCGAATAATATGTGTGATGACATTTTGTATCAAATGAAGCATTAATTTCAATTAAGGACATGTGCTTGATGATGTCAAACAAACTATTATTTCAATTAGGCCAGGCCGCGCCCAATCGTCCAATGCATAATGCTTTTAACCAAGAGTTGCACCGAGAAAAACTATATGGTCTCAACACTTTGAAAGAATTAATTTAAACAAATCTTCCACTATTGAATGAACAACAGAAGTATGTATTTGATACACTTATGAAAGTAACAAATGATAAAACAGGATAGATTTACTTCTTAGATGGACAGGAAAAACTTTTTTGATTTCATTGATATTAGCAATTATCTTTGTACTTGATCCACAAATCATTTGGGTTTGATGGGAAGCATGTAGATATGATTATAGAAAACAATGTTCGTATTTGATGAGCTTGTGATGATATTACAGCATCATTGAGAGTTTGAGTTTTTGATTTGAATGAGCGTCATTTTCTAGCAATTGCAAACGTTGGCAGGCTTCTCTATATAATCCACACAAATCACCATCAACAGTTCGTAAATGTTAAAATTATGTTGGGCCACGTACATTGACTAATAGGAGTCGTAAATAAAAACATTCATCATTGCTTGGATGTACTGAATAAATTCGACTAATCGCATCGGTAGAATATACATCTGGGTATTCTGGAACTGGTTTTCCTTGTTTCCGTCGTATAAATCTTCTTGAGGATTTATTCCAAGTATAATATTTTGCTATTTCAGAATATAACAATGTTTGAGCAAAATTATCGTTTTGGTATATCTCAAAAAAACTGGTTAGTGTAGTAGATGGTGGCTCAGCAGCTCTTTTTACTGCGTTCTGTGCTGTAAAATATACTCTTTGTCTATTTTGCACAACTAAATGAACAACAGTAGAGTGTCTCTCATGAATAAGAAAAGAAAATATTCGCCAAACTGTTTCATTACTACTAACATCGCGACCCATTTGGTATTGGGTATCATTGGAATTCTCTGCATTAATACCAATCACAGCCATATCACTCCCTTTGATTACATATTTACAAATGTATTTAATAGATTTCACTGAATGGCAAGATTCAACGTTGATGTGCGCTTTGAAGGTCTTTGATAAAATGGGTGAATATGCAACAATCCAGCGATTATCTATTTCAATATCTTGTTGATTTAATTTGACAATTGTTGATCTTACATTGTCTGCTGTCGATCGGCGACGATACAGTGGATAACCGTTATTACCAGTTATTGTTTCAGATATTAATGTCCGTGGATATCGCTTTGAACATTTAGCATCTACCATATACGGTGAATTTTGATTAAGAGTTCCACAGGGACCATGTATCATGTTTTTGATAACTACCTCATACAATCCAGGATATACTTCTACATAAGCGATTTCAGCTGATATTACTGCATCAACTTTATTTGGCCTTATCTTTTCAACTAACCAAATCAAAATGTGTGCATGTGGCAATCCCCGTTTCTGCCACTTCACAGAATACATCCAGCAGCGTGTCTCTCCAAACACATTTGGAGAGACGCGTTTTACACTGGAATCCATTAAAGATTTCAACTTTTGTCTAAAGACTCTGGCTGTAATATCATGACGATCAATGTGTGATTGCCCGAGGAATAACTCCTGCTTGATTTCTATCCAGTGTGGATTGCATGTAAATGAGATGAACAAATCTGCTGTACCATAATGACGAACATATGACATGGCATCTTGAGCATATTGATGCATATGTCGAGGGCTTTCGATATATGTTGCTGGAAGAATAGTCATCCGATCAACATTCTGTGCATTTCCATCAGTATTAATTGCATCTCGAAGGTCAATAGAGTCTTCAGATCTGAGTTTGGTCTGATTTAACCTGATGAATGTTAATCTCTCCGTTTCAATTTTAACATACATGTCTACAACATACTTGTGATATAATCGCCGAAATTTGAGTATGTGATTGTCTTCATTTTCCCGAATCATTAGACGGTATGAATAATAGTTCATTCAACTGAATTTTTTGTTGGTTTCAGAACCATAAAATAGATTTTTGTTTTCATAACATTGAAAATGAAAAAAAAAATAATATAGTGACTGATAATATATCTCCATAGCTAAACTAATATTTCAATTACCTGTAATGGGATTTATCATCTTGTTTAAGAAATCATAGCCATCTTCACCTTGCAAAAATATAATGGAATATTGCAATGCGTCATATGAGCGGTGTGTTTCCTTTATAAGTTGTAATTGATCATTCCGACGATATAAAACAATATTACGAGATTCCAAGTTTTCTCCAACTGCAACGAGGGCAACTTCATCAATAGTTGGTGCATTAAAACGTCTTGCATATTGGCCGACAGGTGTTTTATCAGCTCTGATTACAATTTTGTGATTATCAGATTCCACCATATCCAGTACAGTTAATTGTGCTCATGAAATAAAGTTTGTAATTATTCTACAATAGACCTCTTTAGTGAATTGTTATGTGAACAACGCATATCAATTTCTTGTGGTGAATTTCCATGAAATAAATTTGCAGTAATTTGTAATTGCTATCTGACACTGGTAACAGTGAACCTGCTCTATGGTATATTTGGCCTTGTATCCGTAAATTAAAAAAATGATTCGACTAAATATAAATAATATTTGTTCCTAAAAGTATATCTGTTTCTTAATTTGAATCACCAATTAATAATTGATATGCTTAGGTATGTCAATATGTAATAATTAGTTGTAACTAATATCCATCATCAAATAATTATATTGTGTTATAAAATAATAAAAGTGTTGCTAATACTGAATCACCAAATAATATTATGACTAAGAAGTAATATATTTCTTGGAGATTAGGGAACTGAAGGTTAATAACACATCTTTACTTAGTTAACAGGAAATTTTGTTCACTAAAATAATAATGATTAACTGCTATAATACATTCCTTAAAAGTTGGCATGAAACTTTCCCGAACTACGTTTATTGCCCCAAATGACGTCGTTTGAAAGCAATTGTTATATTGTTGAATATTTGACAAAAAGTGTATGGAATCTGGTCCTATTCCTGAAACCAATGAGTACAATGGCTCTGTTGGTGGATCCAATGGTATCAATTTCACTTTCTCATTTGAGCAATAGAATCCATTGGCTTAATTTTTGTATTTCAATGCCTTACAATGAAAGCAAACCAAGTTAATAGATCCAATAGTAACACATTGGTAGTTACTGTAGTCAATTAACAAATCATAATTGAAAGCAGCTCCATTCAAACTTGCGCGATTATTAGTTGAATCTCTCGCTCTCGCTTCCCGCGTTCGTGATATACGAATTCTTTCACGTTCACTTCAGTCGTCACGGTCTTGTGCAGTATGATTAGATCGGTAATTAGTTTGGTTTGTAGCATTTTGGGTTCTTCTACCTAAATTATTTCGTCTTATAGGAGGCATATCGAATCTATTAATCACAGGTATTAAAACACTTTGCACAAAACACGATATAAAACAATAAAAAATATATCGAAGAAAACTGGAGAATTTGTTTCGTTTATCAAGTTGAAAAAAGAAAACTGAGTAGGTAAGGTAACAGAAAATCCAAGAAAAACAACACGTGTGTGTACACCAATGTACACCGGCAAATTGACAGGTTGTTGTTGTCTGTGAAATCTCTACTTTGTCTGTGAAAGGGAATATAATCATAGAGAACATAATACTACGTTTTAGTTTTTTAACTTTTTTTAATTTGGTATGACTTGGAGTCAAGTCCTTTAAGCATAAACAATGTTATATGTGTATAGAATATATTAAATTAATAACAAATTAATTATTAAAGATAATAAACGCTTTTTAACGCGGTTTGTTTGACAGATGGAACGAAGTGAAAACTGATGCAATTTATGTCGTGTTTCGAAACTAAAACAAAAGAAAGAATATTGCGAGGCCAATCAAATCTATAACTCTTACATTTTTTGACTTTTCAATTTGGTCGTTTTTACGATATTATCACTTTTGTGTGAACGCATTAGATCCTCCAACGCGAACACGCACACACACGAACGCGCACACACGTTTGATTGAATTTAAACTTTGTTCAGCACAATAAAGCGCAAATTGACTCTTAGACGTTAGGAACAGATAAATTATTTAGACAACAGTGAGTGCGTGGAATTTAATATAAACTTTATTGAATAGAATAAAGTTCAAATTGTCTCTACATTTAGTTAGAAAATATTTGTATGGGAAAAAGAAAAGGGTTGTTTTAGGGTCTTCCCGGAAATTATTCGAATTTTTTTCGCCATAGAAACCATCCTTAGACTTCAAGGAACATTTAAAAATTTTTATATTATAGATTTATAATCTATAGTTAATAAATATCTGTATAACTATAGATTTCAAATCTTCTTTGGCTCAAATCCAAATCACTTAAATAAAATGTGAATTATTACTGAAATATTATTTACAGGGTGTTTTATTTAAAAATTTAAAAAATATTTGTACCCAGTAAACTATTTGACATATCCTTGTCATACTCGACAGAAAATGTAGTTACTGTATACCCTACTAAATTATGTTAAATAAACGTTTCTGGCTACTACCAAAGCCGTACGCTAGTAGAAAGTGAATGTTTGTCCCTTGTGAAGTTCTAGGCTACTTATGAAATTGCAGTTTTATTGCAATTTTTTGATTCTTCAATACTTTCTATGTAAATAATATACTCCTCATTCGTAACGATAAAGTCATTATTTGATTCCATCCCTGCGCTTAATTGATAAAGTGCCGATTACAATCTGCTCTTACTAAAACTAACTTTTCAGCGGTTTATAATCAAGAAACGTAAAATATTGTTAGCTAAATAGAGTATTTAAACAACAAAGTTTCTTCATACAAAAAATAAACTGTGAGTACATTACCAATTTAATACAAATTCAATATTATTAAATATTATACATAACCCATAATTCAATACAACACATCAATTAATCGAGTTTCTGGTTTTTTGGCAACTTCGACAAGTCGAACTAATTGGCCGATATAGGACCGGCTCTAGAAAAATTCCATCAACTGAAGAAAACAAAAATTAAAAATGGATGATTCTGAAAATATTAGCATACCTACTACATCATCAACATCGACATATTCCAATGCAGTACGCAACTTCAATTTTCCTTCAAAAGAACAAGCCATTATTCTGTCAGCTATCCGAGATATTAAAATACATGAATACATAGTAGCCATAGGGTCTCTACTCACACCAAAAATGTTATCTTTGCATCACGAATAGCTAACAACCGAGTTTGTATTTACTTGAACAATACTAGCATAGTAGATACCTTACTAAACAGCCATAAAACAGTAGTCATCCAAGGCAATGAGATAGAAATTCGAAGACTTATTACGCCAGCAAGGAGACTAGTAATATCAAACATCTGCCACAGCATCCCGAACAGTATTCTAGAAGACAAACTGAAACAACTAGAAATACTTGCAGTATCCAAATTAACGTTTTTAAAAGCCCTGAGTCTGAGTATAGTCGTGTCTTAAGCTTTAGGCGGCAAATATTTGTCTCTCCGATAATCATCAAACCAATTCCAAATACAATCTTAATAACCTATGACAACACTCCTTACAGAATCTTCCTATCCCTAGATGGTTTAAATTGCTCTAGATGTAATACTACTGGACACAAAGATGAAAACTGCACATCAACATCAACTGGTACAGAAACACTTAAAGATCCATATACCTCAGAACTCGAATCCATTGAAGTAAATCAGAATAATTCAGCAACAAATATTTCAGATGATACAACCAACTGTTCCAACCCTATTTCTGCAGATATCCCCTATTTCTGCAGATATCCCAACGACAAATGATTCGCTTATAGTACACAATATACCTTCAACTACAGCTAATAGCAATAATACTAAAACAACCAATCAAGCAAAAAGGCAAATTTCAACCTCTCCTAAAATCTCAGAAACTAAAAACCTAAACGAAACTTTCATAACTCAAAAAAATCCGCACCCAAAAAAAAGAAAAAGGCTTTAGATGTCGAAACCACATTAAAACCAATTAAAAACATTTTAATGACAGCATCTTCTTCATATACGCTAAATTTCTCTGAATTATGCGACTTTGTTATAAACGCAATGGGATCAAAATTTCCTTAAGTCACAGCTAAAAACAATACAGAAGATTTTGACGGCTTATACACCTTATTAAAAATGGTTCACTCAAAATTAAATGATAGACGCATGAAAAATAATATCACAAGAATTATAAAGAAAATAAATCCAACATATGAATCTTCCCTCACTGAAGAAAGCGACCACGATTTATCTCAATAGTCCAATTATATTCATTCTTCAATGGAACTTGAATGGCTATTATAGCCACATTGAAAACATTAAAATGCTAATCAATGAACTGTCACCACTAATAATATGTCTTCAAGAAAATCGTCTTTCCAACAATCAAGCAAAACTAAAAAATTATATGCCCTATACAAAAAATCGAGCAGTACAGCAAATATCCAGTGGTGGAGTCGATACATTCAACCATCCAATCCAAAGAAATTTCGTTAACGACAAATCTGGAATCAGTAGCAGTCTCAGTAATACATCAATTTAAAATCAATATATGCAAGGTATATTTACCACATCCTGACGAAACTACTCTATTAGAACTTCAAAATGTAATTAAACAAATTCCATCTTCAAAATTAATTTTGGGTGACACAAACTGTCACAACATCGCATTGGGATCACAAAAAACAGATAAAAATGGACGAATATTATTAGAATCAATTAATAACATAAAACTAGTTTTGTTAAGGTGTTAAATCACAGGAACACCTACTAGATTCAATGCACATAATGGCACTTTTTCCTCCATAGACTTACCTATCAGTGATTCAACTTTAGCTCCATTTTTTCAGTGGAATACATTGGACCACCTATACGACAGTGATCATTTTCCAATAATAATTACTCATGACAAAGATGACATGACAAAAAACCTGTACAACACCATATGAAACTTGAAAATTAAAGTCAGCTGATTGGGAAAATACTCGAACTTAGTAAGCATACGTAAACCAAATCTCGTTATATCAGATAATATAGACATTACTCTAGCATCTTTCAATGGTATAATTTTAGACGCAGCCAGAGATTCTATAGGAAAAACCAAAAATATCACAAAAGCTCCTCTTTCTTGGTGGAACACTGAAATCACATCTGCTTTAAAGCAAACAAAACATGCTTTTAATATATACAAGAAGTATAACATACCTAATAACTTGAACAATTTTAGATCTTTAAGGGATCTTTAAGATCTAGATTTTTAATAAAACAAGCAAAAAAAGAGAGCTGGACCAATTATGTGTCGTCAATTGACTCGTCTACGCCCATAAGGGATATATGGCAAAAAATAAGGAAAATAAAAGGTTCAAAAACATTTAACCATATTGACACAATAACTACAAATGATCTAACAACTTCAGACAAACACGTAACCTTAGAAATTTTAGTAAAACACTATCAGTTGTATTCAAGCAAGCAGCAGTACCACCCAAATTTCTTAGAACACAAAGAAAGAACAGAAGCATCAAAAATTTATGTAGAAGATACTGCTGATCCACTAAACACTTCCATAACACTTGTAACGAAATTATTTTGCCTACCATAGGGTAAGAATATGGGGTAGAAAATTGGGGACAGAAACTATGAGGGCGAAGATAGGGTAAGCAAAATAAACGCTACTATGCGAACGGCACTCAGGGGGTTGCTGAAGAGCTGGGTCGTGGGTAAGTAAAAGGCAAGGGGTCGGATTGGGGTATCTACACAATGAATGAAATAAAGGGGTACTTACTCAAATCTCCTGGGTAACTGGGCAAATAAAACAACAAGGAAAGGCTTCTAGCAATTTAGAATAAGGGCGCCGCTTTGAAGGATCCTAAACTTGCTGGAGGAAAGAAGAAAAGGGCTCTTCCTTCCTAAAGAGTAAACACACAAAAAAAGGTTAGGAGATTTTTCTAAACTAAAATAAACAAAATGGTTGGAGCAATAAATTAAACATTTATTTGTGTCTCTAACAAACAGTTATCAAACATATAAATGGTACAAAAAATATACTATATAAATAATTGCCAAATACAGAATAAAAAAACTTACATGTGTCCGTTTACAAACTCTGTTTACAAAGGGGTTGGAGATACTACAAAAACTTACAAATGTTACCGCACAGAGATTAATCTTTTTTTTTTAAAACAAACAAAACAAATTAATATCGAAACAAATAAAGCTAGCTGTCATATGTTAACATTAAATTAAAAAAAAACAATTAAAATGACAGCTAAGTTAAACCATAAAATTTACAATTTATTAAATATTACAATTCCTTTAAATTTTAATGAATGCAATTATTAATAATTATCAAAAAAAAGTCTGTCTTTACTTTAAAATGTTAATTGTTACCTTAATTTCACTTGTTGCACTTAACTTCAAAGAAAAAACTTGCTACTATCTCTGGATTGGAGCCGCAAAGGACAAAACTCTAAACTTGGACAAAAGGAAACCATTTCCATACGCAGGGACGATTGAAACAGGAACTTGGTAGATGAAATCGAGCTGTCGATGGGGACATTCTATATAATACTTATTTTACAAAATTTCTTCAGTGCCGGTGCACAAATCTTATGATGATTACTCTGTTCTGAACTGCCATTATGCAAAGAGTATTATCACCTTAACCGGTCTTAAGACATAACACAAAAAAATTTGAATCGACTCGCGATTCAAAATTGCCCAAACATCTATCTACTCTGAAATTTCTTGCTTGACCCCCTTCTAGCACGTCTGCCCTGCTTGGAACTTAAATGTCGACTCCTCTTCGTTAGATTTTACAAATTCGACCAAAATAAATTTCCCTTTACGTCTCACAGCTAGTTTTTGCCTACAAACTTAAAACAAACATAATATCCTCGACAATCGTTCGTCGACAACCTTGAAATATCCCAGTTTTACTACGTCTTAAAAAAAGGTAGCAATTGACTTGCAATATTATATTAGGGGACTCGAATGTAAACAAATCGTTGTTCAGCGACAAAAACAACTTTTTAAATATTCCAGTTTATTACGTTTTAACGACGAAAGAAAAAAAAAACTCATTTTATATTCTGGGGGCATCATGAAATATAATCCTCTAGGCGACAAAAACTTGTCGAAATAGATAACATAATTCAAATAAACAAAATGGGATTTGAAAGTACACATAGACCAAAAAATATTTAAAGCGTTATTTACGCATTAAGGATTTTCGTAAAAGACAAAAACAGATTTTATGGCAATCTTTATGCGTACTGACGAGATAAACGAACAGGGACGTATTATAAAATATAAAACGTTACACACTTGATGAATTAAATGAAAGTGTTCTTCTTCTTAGAGTGCCATATCCCTACGGAACGTCGGCGAACGTCGGTCTTGCGCTACGTGTAGCAATTGGTCCGCTGTCAAACCTGTCCACTGCCGCAAATTCCTCAACCAAGAGAGTTTCTTCCGTCCTATCCATTTCTTTCCTTCGATTTTACCGTTGAGAATTAGCCGAAGGAACTCATATCTTGGTCCTCTGATTATATGTCCAAGATATTCTAGTTTACGCCTCTTAATAATATTTAATAGAGTTCGTTGATGTCCCATTCTTCGAAGAACTTCTTCGTTTCTGGTTCTGCTAGTCCATGGAATTTTTAGTATCCTTCGATACAACCACATCTCAAACGCCTCGATTTTATTCATAATATCGGCGTTTAAAGTCGAAGTTTCACATCCATACAAAAGTACACATCACACGTAACATCTTGTAAACTTTTCACGGATTTGCAAATTTAATGAGTTATTGGATAATAGAGGCTTGAATTTTTGAAATGAGTTTCTTGCCTGTTCAATTCTACATCGAATTTTGAAGGATGGATCCAGATTTTGGGTAATCCAACATCCAAGGTCTTGAAATGAAAGTCTTAATAACCTCAAAAATACCTCACCCGGAGCTGATGACATACCACCAATTTTCATCGAAAAACTACCTATAAGCGTGAAGGTTACTTTAGTAGAGATCTTCAACAAAATTTATTCGACCCATAAATTTCCATCTCTCTGGCGCGAAGCAATTATAATACCATTTTTAAAAGACAATAAACCAAAAAACTTATCTTCTTCGTATCGACCAATATCTCTTACCTGTAGCATCTGCAAAATAATGGAAAAGATTCTAAGCAAAAGAATAAAATGGTACTTAGAAAAGAAAAATCTCCTTACATCCATCCAAATCGGTCCCGATGGGTACCGATCCCGATCCAAATGGGTACCGATCAGAACGGTCTACAATAGATAATATTATAGCATTAGAATCTGAAATACACGAAGCTTTTATACATAAACAAAAATTAATAGCAATTTTCTTTGATATCACAAAAGCATTTGACACCACGTGGACATATTATCACATCTTAAAAACAAAGAAAAGTTGGAAAATAGATGTCAAATTCTTAGCCTTCACCAAAAACTTCCTGGAGAATAGAAGTATAAAAGTTAAAACAAACGGTGTCATGTCAACTAAGAAATCACTGGAAAATGGTATCCCTCAAGGATCTGTATTAAGCCCCCTGCTATTTTTAATAGCAATCAACAACGTATGCTTCCATTTTATGCTTCCAGTAAAAGCAAACCTTTACGCCGATGATCTTGTAATATATATGAGAAGTAAAAACCTAAAATCAGCTGCATCAATATTACAAAATACACTAAATAAATTAGAAGGGTGGTCTTTAGATATAGGCTTGAGATTTTCAACCGAAAAAACTAAAGTAATAATATTTGACAAAAGGAAAACACAACACCACTTAAATTTAAAACTAAACGGAAATACTCTTATAACAATCAACGAAAATCAAATTTTTGGGAATGACATTCGACTCTCAACTAAAATGGACATCGCACATAAATGAACTAATTAAATCATGCCAACAAAGAATACATGGATCCTGTTCTGATAGTATATCGGAACGGTATGTTTATTTTTGGCTCTCCAAAATAGTTTAAATTAAGTGAGAACAAGTTTTCAAAATTTAACTACGCTTTGTGAAGTTATTAGTGATCAACTGAACTCACTTTTGCTAGTCTGTAAGTACAGTTTTACTGTAAATTTCACCGAAAATAAATAATTAGTACGTATTTAACATCATTGAAAATTTTTATATCCATATTTGCTTGACGATAAACAAAAACATTTAATTACCATTAACCTGTATCTCCGGCCGATTTTTTTCTGGCGGTGGACAGGTCCGTCTTTAGGAATGTTTAAACATCAACGAATATGTCGCAAATCAATGAAATAAATTTACCAGGCAATTCTGAAATGGATAATTCTACACAAAGAAGTTACTCTACCGCACTAACACAACAAAAATTTCCGTCAAAACGGCAAGCTATCATTTTTAATTTAATTGAAGATGCGAAAATACAAGATTACCTCCTCCCCCTGAAGAATATTAATAATATATAATTAATAATTAATAAGAATATATCCCAGTAGAATATTTTTATATTTATCATCTGAAAATATCGTAGAAAAATTCATGAATGAAAATAACGGCAACATTGAAGTTAATAACCAGATTATACAAGCTCGACGGTATATAACTCCCTCCGAAAGAATCATTCTCTCTAATGTTTGCCCATCCATTCCTCATGATGTATTAATTAAAGAACTTGAATCCATGGGGCTTGTTATTCTATCTACAATGTCCTTTTTAAAAATTGGTGCACCGTTACCCGAATTTAATCATATAATGAGCTTTAGGAGACAAATCTTTATCAGCCCAACAGATCTCACAATTCCAGAATCGTTTTTAATTAATTATGATAATACTTCATATAGAATCTTTTTATCAAGCGGCAACCTAACGTGTTACAACTGTAAACAAAATGGGCATACGGCAACTAACTGCAAAAACCCTATCAATCCAAACCCAAATCCTACTTCTCCAACCACAGCAGAAGAAATCTCAACATGTAGCCCTCCAGAAATATCAACCATCACACCGTCTACTTCAAGTCAAACAGACACCCCAACTACAGAAAATCAACTAAATATAAAACAAACTGCGAACGAAACAACCACTTTACATATGAAAATTGAATCTTTACAGAACAGTTCAAAAAGAACTATTGACGATACAAGTCCTTCTCCACCTTCCAATGATACCACTAATACACCCAAGTTTACCAGTCCAGCAGAAATACCATTTAATCCTAAGAAAAAACAAAATTAAGGTAAATTTCTAGAAGCATTCATAAACCAGCAGTCACCACCATTTATTTTAAGCTTTACTTTACTTAATCAGTAGACCCATTTGTACCTTTCGGTGTTGGGCCGTTTAAAATACAATTCATTACATTACACTATTTGACAGTCTTCTGAGGTGTCCCAGCTCTTAACGAACTTTCTCCATTCCTTCCTATTGGATGCCATCTGTGTTGCTTCCTGCCAAGTCTTACCCTTACTCTGTAGTATCTGCGAGATGTCACTGTTCCATTCTTTAATGGGTCTTCCTCTTCTGTTCTTCCCTATTGGTTTGGCGTCCCACACTCTTTTAACTTGTCTATTATTGTCCATCCGGGTTAGATGTCCGAACCATGCCAATTTTTTCTCTTTGATTGACTCGAGTATCGGTTTGATTTTGAGTCTTTCTCTTATAATTTCTAGTAAATTTCTAGAAGCACTCATAAACCAGCAGTCACCACCATTTATTTTAAGCTATGTTCAGATAAAAGACCTATTCGACAACATAAAGAATTCACCCGATCCACTTACTACCGTTGAAAATTATACAAACAACTTTACAGCTCTCATCGATATGTTAAACAAAATATATCCCTATACTCAAGATAGATCTACAAAGGCACGAAATACCAAATTAAGAAAAATTCTTCTAAAACACTTACAGATGCAAATCCCACACGACCTAGTATCCGATACAGACAGTGACTGCTCACAAACCAATCATTAAATAAATTCATTTAATAAAATAGTTTAATAAATTAATACAGTGGAATATCAACGGCTATTACAATAATTTACCTATGCTACAGATCATTCTTTCAGAACAAAATCCAGATTTTGTATGTTTACAAGAGACCAATTTTAAACAAAATCAAAATATAAACTTAAGAAACTATTTGTGTCACAACCAAATAAGGTCCAACCAATACATTGCAAGTGGTGGTGTATCAATTTTAATTAATAATTCATATGACTCGATAAGAATACCTCTAAATATTAACTTAGAGGCCATTGCTGTCACCGTTATTGGAAAAACTAATATAAACCTTTGCAATATATATCTACCTCCTGGAACAGTACAAATTCCTACTCCACGAATCATCTTGGGAGTCCTAAACGCATATAATCAGATTTGGGGATCAGCATATAAAGACCAACGGGGTACTGTAATTGAAGAAATTTTAGATCATCTTAACTTGTCTCTCTTAAATGACGGAAGCCCGACTAGATTTAATATAAGAACTGAAGAAGCTACTCCACTTGATCTAACAATATGTGACAGCGATCTTTACCCACATTTATCTGGGTATCCAATGCAATACACATACAACAGTGACCATTATCCATTAATTATAGAAAACAACCAACATAACCGCACAACCCATTTTTCTCCGAAATGGAAAATGGATAAAGCAGATTGGAAGTTTTTTGCCGAACAAATAGAGTCGGATATAAACAAGTAAATAATTGATGGATTCGACCGTTACTTGATGGAAATTCATTTTATGTAACAATAAAACACTGAAAACTTTGTTTTCAAAACTTCCACAAAATTTATTTTAAATTCTTATCACTACAGCTGTTTCGGCTGATTGCCTTTCTCAAGTGGTCTGTTTTTGGCATGGGTTTACACTTTATAGTCTCTAATGAAATAGGTTGAGGAGGGGAGAACTGTTTGTCTCAAGCTGGTCATTCAGAATTATATCTCTGTTTTTTAATTTGTTGATTTCCATAGATTCTAACAAAGATAGCTTAAGGCCTTTATTTTGAATGTGTAGAATTTTAAATTCGTCATTAAAAGAATGATTATGATCTAGAAGGTGAAGTGCGTATGTAGAATCTGTTTTTCTATTATTGAAAGCCCTTTTATGTTCTGCTATTCGTTTATTAAAATTTCTACCTGTTTGACCAATGTAAGTTTTTGGGCAGTCGCCACATTTAAGTTTGTACACACCACTGTGTAAGTGTTTTTTATGTTGGCTCTTATTGTTTTTAATATATTTGCCTAGGTTGTTATTTGTTCTGAAAGCTGGTGTTATTCCTTTCTTTTTTATGTGTTTGGCTATTTTTGTTGATATTTTGCCTGTATATGTAATCGAGCAGAAGGTACTGGGTTTTTTCTCTGGTGGTGGAAATACTAAGTTCAGGGCTTTCTTGTGTAGTTTTTGATTTAACATTTTATTAACTGTTTGTTCGTTGTATCCATTGTTTACTGCTATTTGCTTAATGATATTTAATTCTGTCTCAAAATTGTATTTTGACATAGGAATTGCTGTTAATCTATGTAACATACTATGATAGGCTGCCAGTTTATGTTGTGTGGGATGGGATGATGAATTGTGAATAGTCGTGTCAGTATGGGTAGGTTTATGAAATATGGAGAAGTCATGTTTGTTTTTAAGTCTGGTAATTTTTAAATCTAAAAAATTTATGGATTGATTTTGTTCTGTTTCTATTGTAAATTCAATATGACTATGAAGAGAATTAATATATGATAAAAATTGGTCGAGTTGCCTGTTAGTTCCTGTAAAACATACCAGTACGTCGTCTACGTATCTCCACCAATATAAAAACTGTTTGAATATGGGATGTTTTGAAATCTTTGTCTTTAGGTGATCCATAAAAATATCTGATAGCAATGGGCTTAGAGGATTGCCCATTATAAGTCCTGCACTGTTATTTGTATATAATTCATTATTAAATTCAAAGTAGTCTTGGTTTATGCAAACTTCAAGAAGATGTAAAATTTCAGATGTAATGATTGGATTTGTACTATTTTGGTCTAAAAGGTTTTTTACTAGAATAAAAGTTTCTGTAGGAGGGATACTAGGAAAAAGAATTTTTACGTCAAATGAAATTAATCTGGAGTTGTTAGGTAACTGAAAATGTTGTATTTTATTAACTAGTTCTATTGTATTTTTTATGGTAAATTTAGGTGAAAATTTAGTGTGTTCTAAAATAATCTCTAACAGTTTTTTTGAAAGTTTATATGACGGAGCTGTATAAAAAGACACTACAGGTCTTATTGGGTGATCCGGTTTGTGTAGTTTAATGAAAGAGTATAATTTAGGAGGCTGTGGGTTCATGATACTGAGGTATTTCTGTTCTATTGGATTTACTATTGATTTTGAATTTTCTAAAGCTAGCTTAATTTGTTTTTGATAGTTTTCTGTTGGATCTTTGTGTAACGTTTCAATGTTTTGATTATTTAAAAAAATCTATTGTTTTGTTATTATATTTTATTTTATCTATAGCAATAGTAGTGTTACCTTTGTCTGCTTTTGTAAACACTATGTTGTTTTCTATTGATTTATTTTTAATTGAAATGGCTGTTTTATTCTCTTTGTAACAGGAATTTTTGGTTTCACTACATACATCTGTAATAGATTTTGCAATTATACTCTTTTCGATATTGTTAGCAATTTTGTTTAATGCTACTTCACATTCTACACCTAAATATTCTAAAGTTTTCTGATTATTACGTTGGGGCAAGTTGTGTTTTTTAAAAATTACCAGACTTAAAAACAAACATGACTTCTCCATATTTCATAAACCTACCCATACTGACACGACTATTCACAATTCATCATCCCATCCCACACAACATAAACTGGCAGCCTATCATAGTATGTTACATAGATTAACAGCAATTCCTATGTCAAAATACAATTTTGAGACATAATTAAATATCATTAAGCAAATAGCAGTAAACAATGGATACAACGAACAAACAATTAATAAAATGTTAAATTAAAAACTACACAAGAAAGCCCTGAACTTAGTATTTCCACCACCAGAGAAAAAACCCAGTACCTTCTGCTCGATTACATATACAGGCAAAATATCAACAAAAATAGCCAAACACATCAAAAAGAAAGGAATAACACCAGCTTTCAGAACAAATAACAACCTAGGCAAATATATTAAAAACAATAAGAGCCAACATAAAAAACACTTACACAGTGGTGTGTACAAACTTAAATGTGGCGACTGCCTAAAAACTTACATTGGTCAAACAGGTAGAAATTTTAATAAACGAATAGCAGAACATAAAAGGGCTTTCAATAATAGAAAAACAGATTCTACATACGCACTTCACCTTCTAGATCACAATCATTTCTATTTCATTAGAGACTATAAAGTGTAAACCCATGCCAAAAACAGATCACTTGAGAAAGGCAATCAGCCGAAACAGCTGTAGTGATAAGAATTTAAAATAAATTTTGTGGAAGTTTTGAAAATAAAGTTTTCAGTGTTTTATTGTTATATAAACAAGTACTCGACAACAATAATTAATGTCTAAGAATCTCTAGACAACTTGACCAAAATAATTATTAAGGCAGCTGAAAACTCAATCGGTAAAACAGCTCCAACGAAACGCTCCACACCAGTTCCATGCTGGAACGAATCTTGTAAAAAGGTCATTAGAGAAAGTAAAACTGCCTTTAATAAATACAAAAGAAGCTAAACGTCAGTCCTGGAAGAAGATAAAACGAATATCGGGAAAAAATTTGAATTTAAAAATCAACTTACTTAATATTCAAGATAAGGTTATTACCAACGACAACGAAATCGCAGAAGAAATGGCTAACACTTATAAACATAGGTCTAGTAATACCCAGTATAACCACAGTTTTATCACACTTAAGCAACATGTAGAACATAAACTAATTATTGATTTCGACAAGTTATTTAATTTAATATGGATGCAACATAAATTTTCATCAAAATGGTCAGAATCTATTATTATACCAATTTTAAAACCAAACAATCCAAAAAATAATCCAAATTCATATAGACCAATATCTTTGACATGTGCTATGGGCAAATTAATCAAAAAAATAAAAGGCTTTTATGGACTCTTGAGAATCGAAACCTAATAATTCCAAATCAAAGTGGTTTTCGTAGAAGTCGGTCAACAATGGACATATTTTAGCATTAGAAAATGACGTACTTGAAGCTTTTGCTGCCGATCAAAAATGCCTCGCAATATTTTTTGACATCAAGGGAGCATATGATACCACTTGGAAACACCTAATAGTTAAAAAACTACATAATTTAAATATCAAAGGACACTGCCTAGCTTTCATTAATAATTTCTTAACCAATCGATCATTCCACCTTAAAACTAATGGTATGATATCACCAAAAACAAAACTAGAGAATGGTATTCCTTAAGGATCAGTTTTAAGCCCTACACTTTTTTTTAGTAGCAATAAATGATGTCCTAGCCAATTTGAACTCACCACTGAAAGGTCTCTTATACGCAGACGACCTTGTTATCTATGCGAGAAGCCAAAATATGGAAAACATCACGAGTATGCTACAAACGTTTTTATATCAACTAGAGGAATGGTCGCAAAATTGTGGATTTCAATTTTCTACAGAAAAAACACAATTTATATTATTCACAAAGAAAAGCTACCCTAATCACTCTCCACTCTAACTATTTAACAAGCCTCTAGTTCGAAAAAATAATGTAAAATTTCTAGGAATGACATTCGACCAACATCTAAATTGGAAAGAACATATTAAAAAATTGGCAATTGAATGCCAAGCAAGACTTAATATCCTTAAATCACCATCTAAAAAAGACTGGGGGGCAGATAGACAAACTATACTCTTTCTCTACAGAACTCTAATCAGATCTAAATTAGACTATGGCGCGATAGCATATTCATCGGCTACTGAGTCTTCCCTTAAAATTTTAGATTCAATACACAATACTGCACTCCGCATTGTCTTGGAAGCTTACAGAACCACACCAATAGAAAGCCTGTATTGTGAAGCAGCTGAACCATCACTATATCACAGAAGAATGTACTTAAAGTTAACCTATGCAATTAAATCAAATGCAAATCCTAACAACCACACCTTCAAATATGATCACCTTAACCGATTATCAACATGTTTCTCCAATAAACCACTTCTACATAAACCTTTCTACCACCGAATCAAAATGGATCTTTCATCTCTGAACACCACCTTACCTCCTTGCTTTCCCGTTAGTTTTGAACCTGCTGCACCATGGACTTTGGGAGTACCTAAAATAATAACTACCCTAACATCATTGGACAAACACACTACTAACCGTAGTATAATACATCAAAATCTGCAAAACCTATTATCAAAGTATACAAATTTCTCTCAAATTTATACAGATGCTTTAAAAATAACAGATGGCGTGGGAGCAGCAGTTATATCCTCTAATATGTGTCAAAAACATAAGTTGCCAATACACTATAGTACTCTTAATGCAGAATTATATGCCATATACGAGGCACTCACATATATTATATCCTCACCAAATCAGAAATATATAATTTTGACTGATTCACTAAACTCACTACAATCTATAGGAAGAATATACCCAGAGAATCATATTCTTGAAAAAATAAAACAAAATCTGATAGAGATAGAAAATTCTAATAAGGAGGTAATCTTTATTTAGATCCCATCACATAATGGTATTAGAGGTAATGAATGATTAGGTCATCAGCGTATTGAACATATTTGATGGGAGGCAAATTTCGTTGATGGCAAGAATGAATAAAGTTAAACTTAATGCAGATTCTAAAGGGACACCTTAATTTTGAGGAAGAGATCGAAAAAGTTTACCCTTGGCAAGGACTTTAAAGATTCTTTCAATTAGATATTTTTTTACAAATGAGAAAATATTACCATTTAAATTATAGTGGGAGATTTTGTCAATGATTGCTTTTCTGGAGATTGAATAAAATACCCCTTCAACGTTAAATATAGTTGCTACATCTTGTTAATTATAGATTGCTTAAGAAATGTGTGTTTGAAAAATAAAAAAGTTATCAATAGTAGACCGATTACGTCGGAAGCTGGATTGAGCGTCGGGAATAATATTATACTGTTTAACGAACCACGTGAGTATTTCATTGATCATTGTTTCAAGAAGTTTGCAGGTAATACAAGTAAGAGAAATCAGACGAAAGATATTGGAGTTATAGAGGGCTGGTCAGGTTTTTTAATTGGAATGATTATAGAATTGCGCCAAACATCTGGGAATTTTTGTGTGTTCTAGATAAGGTTATAAATTTCGAGAAGTTTGAAGAGAGATGTATTAGAGAGATTTTTTAAAAATATATAAGGGATATCATCGGGATCATCAGCAGATTTTGTACATGAAAACAAGGTAAATTTTAATTTATTTAGGGTAAACAAGGCGTTCATAAACTTGACATCGTGTGGAGTTGACGAGATGGTGGAGAAAGATTGAGCGCGTAAAGAACTGGGAGTAAATGCCATATTACTTTTATTGAATCGGCCTTCAACCCTATTAGCGAGTGTGTCGGAAATGAATTGACTATCAGAGATAACTGTGTTGTTGAAGATGAAAGGAGAAATAGTTAGGATATAGGAATAAAGGGTGACTAAAGTCATAGAATGAAGGTTAGTTTTATTGCCTTGGATTTGTGAAACAGTTTTTTTTTATAAATGAGAGTGGAGTTATCATATCCACTGGTAACTTTAACATCCTAATATATAAGACTAAATAATGTATTTGTAACTAAATTGTAACATATAACTTTTAACGGGTTTTTACCCAGATATTTAGTGGCTCAAAAAATGTACACCTAGACACTGATGATGGAATATGAATTCCGAAAACGATTTGTCTTCATGACATAGTCCGTTTGGGTTTTTTAATTTATTTACCTTTTATAAAGGATTTTAACACATTTTTTTTTGTAATGATCTTTCTTTTATCTTAGTATAGATTAGGGCAAGATCTTTCATTAACGATTGTCAGCGGTATGTCAGTGGTAAATTTACTGGCTTCATTTAGAGGGTCGTTGGTGCCAAAGGAATTTTCGAGAAATTTTTCAAGATAATTCTAGAAAACCCTAATTTTTGTGTTTTTATAGGATTTGAGTGCAGCTTTTAGTTCGAAATAGTTTATACGAGAGTTCGGATAATTGGTATCTTGTGAAACTGAGGATGAATAATGAAAGGGCGAAGGAAGAAAAGAGTATATATGGTTAGGTCCAGATTTGTTGCAAAACTTTTATTTTAAATTTTCTGCCAGAATCTTGGCTGTCTCGTAATTGTCAAGGATAACCTTTCGATTAAAGAGATTGGATATTTTAAGGTTATTTTTTATTAAAAATTTTTTTTCCAAACTGGACTTGGGCTAGTATTTGAAGTACACAAAGTTTTCTTACTTAATTAAATATCGTGTCTAAATTTGGCAAAAGATGAAGTAAAAATATACAGAAAGCAGAAAAAATGAATAAATGCCAGAGAAAGAGAGAAATTCTATTCATCATGTATGCTGTGATTAGATTTGACATCAGAAGATTTATCAGAGGATGCACTTATATATACTCTTGTAAGTCGGAGGTAGGCTGTTCTTTTAACTTTTTTAAGATTCTAGTGATACGGTTTTTTAGTGATCTTTTCCTTGTACCTATGTAGAGCTGCAATAAGTCCTTTTGAATACCATCTATGTTGGAGGATTTTTAAGCTTCTTGTAGTGGGATGATACATACAAAAGAGTTCTCAAGAAATGTAATAAGTTGCGTGGAATTGAGTGTAAAATTAGTCGGATTATCTTTGTAAATCATTTCTATAGCGGAAATATAATAAGGTTTCATCGAGTAATCCAATCAAAGATTAGATTTGACATTTTTTGGCTGGTTTGGGTGACATCGAAAATGTCGAAGGAGGAAAAGAACTTAATAGAGCAAGAATACCGGATGAAGATAGAATGGTAGGAGTATCAGGAGGACTGTCATTGAAGTGTCCTCTTTTTTGTCCTACTGCAAACATGGGCTTTGAATTAGTACGACGAGAGATGGATAAATCCATAATGGCAGCCAGGATGGGTATGTAGTTAACGGAGATGGACTCAATTTCCGAAGATAGAAATTCTTTTGATGGAAGTTAAGGATTCAGGATTAAGGACCCCTTAGAGTCAGCTGAAAATGAAGAAGAGGGAGGAGCATTAGCTTCAATGAGTGTGTGATCTGGTCAACTGGAGACTTTGCAATCAGACTCCACGGTATGACCCGTAAGCTTACAAAGAAAACACTATAGTCTGTCAGAGAATAAAAATATTTTAAAGGATGTATTTTCATGGTTAATTAACAGAGAAGATTGCACTTCGAAGTTCACCTTGTCAGCTATTACAAATGTTACCCTAGGAAAACTCATGATATATGCCTATTGATCATCTGATGTTCCTTATTTTTTAGGGACTGCTCGATTAGTGAATGCGGGATGGAATGAGATACATTTGAAATAAGGATTCTTTTGGTCGCAGAAAGCAGCCTGCAGATAAAGATGACGGTGGAATTAATTATGACGTTCGGTGTATTAGTTGATCAACGATGTCGGTAGAAGTGAGGAAAATGCAGTTTCGATTATTTCACCAACTATTTCACCAAGTTCTTTAATATATTTAAATAAAACATTATTCAAAATGGAGTGCATGACAATAACTTGTTCCCTTTTAGAAAACGAACGGGAAGGAGGTCGAGAGACTGCGTCAACGACATATGATTTTGGGTTGGAATTGAAGTTGTTTTGTGTAAATGTAAATATTTAATTGCTGTTCATGATGTGTAGTCCTGGTTACCCAGACCGTAACACAATACCTAAATGTGAGTACCTAATGGACCCTCTTCCAAACTGGAAAGAAGGAAAAAAAGGATCTCACCTATTTCTTGGGATTTTCACTGGTTTTCTTTAATTACACCAATATAGCCGCAATTAAATTCGACTATTGAAATATAAAACCAAATTTGATACTCGTTTTCTTATCACATTGTGATTAAAGAACTTCGCTTCGTATTGTTAACTCGTCTATGAATTACTTTATCTGTTTAACACTGTTTAAATCTTTAAAATCCGTGAGGAACTTTAAAAAGGGTGTTTAACCTTTGACAGTTATTTGACGTTTTTTGAATCGATTATTTGAAGCTTTATTTATAAACTTCAACATTTTATTAAAAAACAGTTTGAAAAAGTGCTTTTTAGCTTCTAAACATTTATACTACTTTTGATATTTTTCTGGTGTAAAGCTGGTGTAAAAGCACAATTAAAAAAAAACAGAAATTTTCATAACCAATAACAAGAAATAAGCTGAGATATTGCAGCGGACAGATCTCCCTTGCATTTTTATGTGGCGATATTTTACGAGTATCATTATTTTATTGTTTCAAAACTAATTTACTTCTTCACTGTGTATGCCATTTATAAATCGAATTATAAAAGTTAGATATTCTTTTACAATGTGTTCAATTTTCAGCTCTTAATGTTAATAAACAATGACAATATTTGCAATTTCTTAAACAAGAAAAAAAATGCTATTTGATTTCCTCTGGGCCATAGAAGGTTTTGGTTTTTTTTAAATGTTTTTTTTTATTAGCTTTATATTGAGCCTACATACAAGTGTATGACATAAAAAAGTCAAAGTGATGACTTGATGTTTTCTTTTAATAATTTAAAACGAAGCCATAAAAATCGATATCTGTTTACAAAATAACCCTAGAGTGACTGTTTGGACAAGTACAGTTGTTTAAATAATCGGTCTCCTGGATAAACAAATTGAATAACTCATAAACTGTATGGTCGTTCTGTATGATATTTAGCACACTTTAAAAACTCATTAACTGCCATAATTTTAAATAGTTGTATTACATATCGTTATGCAAAAAAGAAAGTTATTTATATTTATATTAACATTTATAAATTTTACTTTAAAAATAAGGGTTTTTAAATTATCTCGGTTAATTCTTTATGTATTTTAATTATAAAAATCTCAATATTAGAGAACATTTTATGATCTATAACTTTTATTTTAACCATATACCTCTAACACGAATAAGAAACGTTTTATGCGCATAAACTTTTTTCACTTTTTACGATTTTTTAATAAAAAAGCAAAGCAAAATTAGCTGAAGTCTTCACATAATTGTCATCAGCTACCCCTCATATACCTTTTAGAGACTTTAAATACCTGTTTAGGATTTTTTCAGCTTTTTTAGAGTTGTAGATCATAAAAAGTTATGTAATATTTGAGAGTATCCAAATTAAAATACATGAAATTATTAACCGAAATAGTTGCAAAAAAAACCTTATTTTTGCAGTTATTAATAAATTATAATAACTCTTTTTTTGGCGCAAAGACATGTAACACAGCTCCTTGAAATTATGGAAATTAATAAGTTATTAAAGTGCGCTAAATATCAATTAGAGCAAATAGTTTATAGGTTATTTAATCTGTTTATAAACATTTATAATAACGTTGATATCGTTTATGCCACAAACTTATTTAGAGGCTTATGAAAAACTGGTGAAAAACACACTTTCTAAAAAAAACAGAATCTTCTATGACCATTACTAGGCAAGAGAGCATTTTATATTTAAAACCAAAGCATTTTATTCTTAAAATCATACTTCCATTGTCTATTAACAGTAAGAGCTGAAAATTGAAGGGACCCTAAATGAAGATCTGAATTGTGCGTTCCAACTTACATAATATGGCACATGCGGTAAAGAAGTTAAAATTTATAACCCGTTAAAATGATGTTATTCGTAAAATACCGCTTCGAAAAAGTAGAATGGAGAATGAAGCGCGATTGCAAAATTTGTAATATCTTGGCTTCTGTGGCACGTAAAACATACATTTTTTTTAAACTGGGATAGGTCAACAAAAAGTTGTTTACATAATCGCTTTCTACGATAAACAAATCGTCACTATTTTTATTAGTTACATTACATACCATTATGCAGAAACAAAGTTATTAAAATTAATAAATGACTGCAAAATCAAGGGTTTTTTGCAACTATTTTGGTGAAATCTTTATATATTTTAATTTAGAAACTCACAAATGGAAGAACTTTTTGAATCTACAATTTTTATTTTAACTATTTTTCTCTAAACTGGATAAAAAACGTTTATAGCCAAAATCACGTATATGTCTTCACAGATTTATTATTAAGGCTGTTTTATCGGTGCACCAAAACCTAGGGACAGTGTTTTCTCTGTTATTTACCGACAAAATGTCTCGAAATTTGGACACGTTATTCGAAATTATGTTGCCTTTAAACTGATGGTTTTACTTTTTTTATTTTTTTGAAACTTCTGTTGAAAAATTGGAATATACTGTTTAACGTTCTATTATAACCAAGCTTTTTACGCCCATCACTCGAAAGAGTTTTTTTTTCTGTAATCGTTGATTTTTGTTTCACCTTTCTGTGTCCAGTAATAATCGAGAAAAGCGTGTTCCAACTTTAAAGAAAATTGCTAAAAAATACTGAAATCTAATAGTGAAACGTGTTACTCATCATCGGCGCTTAGTTTCATCGTTATCGCCTTCGTGACGTCAAATCTCATGAACGTACGGTCAATTAGTTCGTGTTAAAACTAATTTGAATGGAGAATAATGTATTTGTTGTCATTAAACTACCCGTCGGCCGGCGGCACTGAGTAAAGATGGTCTCGCGTAAGCAGTGTAGAAAAGTAAGTGATACGCCCATTTCAAATCGCAGTGTACTTGAACTGCTAAAACGGCCTTAACTAACCCTCATATATCTTTTGGAACCTTCAAATATCTGTATAAAATTTTTACGTAAAACCAATAATTTTTTCCCAGATGGACCTTTGTATAAATTAGTTCTCCGATAAAGATGAACTTATTTCTACTTTTCAATACAATAACTAAAAATAGCTAAAGAAATACATATTTAAATATCTAATACTTTGTTTATGTTTCTTAACTTGATATTTATTCACTAATTTGTTTTTCCGAAGTTTATTATATCATAATTATAATACCAACGAAAACGTAAAATTCAAATTAATGCATCTCGAATATGAGTGCACCCTGGCGATAATAAAAAATGATGAATGAAAAAAAATAAACATTTTTTCAAGTTAGTTACGTAACGGAAACGGTGTAAAATAAAAGAATATAAAAAAAGTTTCTATTTACTTACCAGAGTGTAATATCCATCTTTGACAAGTCGAATAATTTTTGTCGGAAATCTGAACATTCTTAATCCATGAATATTGTATGGTGATAAACCACATTTGTAATAACAACAAATATTTCCGGCAGTTACGAATGGCGTTTACTTGAAAACACTATAAATCTTTGAAAAATACTACTGACTGCGACAGTTACGAAAGTCAAAGCCGAAAACGGTTTTTTAAAAAATTAATTTTCCTAACAAAATTTATTTATTGAGAACGTACAGGTATGGTAACAACTACAAAACAAAAAGCTCTTAATCTAATTAAACACTGGTATATATAGTCTTTCTATATGTCGTCACACATTGGATAATCCAGGGACGTAACTCCTCCTCCCTTAGAAAGAAGCATATCCTTGGGGTGTGCTTCTTTACACAATAAATTCTTGGGTTTCTTCTGTTCTTCTTTCTTCTTGTTTTCTTTCTTCTTGTTTTCTTTGACGCACAGTTTTACAATATTTAGTTAAATAATATAAAATTAAAATGAAAATTATTATATATATACAGATTGTCCAAAAACTTGTTTGCTTAAAATAAATTGAATTATTATTGTTTAAATTATACTTTTGTGTTTCTAACTTTTCTAAAATATCTTTAGTCTTTCTAAGGTTAATTGTATTAAGATTTATTGGTGAAAAATTTGAACTTTCATTTTGAAAAATATTAATAAAAGGAATAACTTTTGGAAGATTTATATGAGCAAAGTGATTTTTACTAATTTTTTCTGTTTGAAAGACTTCATTCTTGATTTTCGCGGTACATTCAGGAACTGATTCTAAAACGTAGCTTCCATGTATTGGTGAATTTTCTTTTGAGTTTGGGCACTCGATAATTGCTAATTATTCTTCTGGAACTGTAACTATCCATTTTCCGTCGCTGATTTGTGTAGATTCTATCTTCTTTATTTTTACTTCGAAATATTCACATGACAATGCCTTTTTCTTGAAATTTATTAATTGGACTGCACAAGGGGCTTCTTCGGTTATCGTAAATTTATTACTTCCTTTACATATGTACTCTTCTGAGTCTATTTCTCTGCATATATCTTCCATGTAGATATAGTTAAATTCATTAAGTGCGAGGAAAGGTTTGTAAGGTAAATGAATAAGATAATTTGAGTTGTTCATAGGAATAGGAATAGGAAATAGTTGGTAATAATCATATATTTCCGATTAAACTAATGGAATCTCTAATACAAATGTAATTATAGAATTTACTGAATAGCTCTTAATATTTATTATTTTCTCATACTGAATTATTTTTCCTAGTGTAGTATCAAAAGGCATTAATTTTGACATTGTCTGAGATTTTGCTTTCTTTATTTCATTTAAAAGTTCAATTGGATTTACTATAGAATTGTGCAAGGTATTTATTTTGGCAAATGAGATTGCAGTTTCTACTTTCTCAAAAATATCATAAATTGTTTGATAAAGTAAAGTAATTTGATTTATTACTATAAATGACTGAATATGTGTATACATACTTTTTTCAAATAAAGCTAATTTATTCTCTATAGCTTCAATTTTTGATTTCAAAATCAATTGATTATGTGAAATAATATTTATAGCATTATTAAAAGTATTTATAGAATTTTGCAATAAAGATATTTGTCTTAGGGAATTTACTTTTAAGTTACTTTGATTATCTTTTAATTGTTTTATTTCGTTTTCTATTCTTTGTGCGTCTTCTTGGTCCATATTTCCTGTAATACATTTTATTATTGTTCCTAGAGGATTTAGAAGTCCTCTTTTTATTCTTTTTTCTTCCTTATACAAAGGTGGATTAATTTGATATATTTGTTCTTCTATTTTACTTTGTAACGTAATTAAAGGGATAAATGAGTTTTCTAATTCTGGATAATAACTTGTTTGATTTCTGAAACTTGTGTGTAGTCTTTGAGCTTCATTTTTCAATAAATAAAATTCTTGTATGACAGAAGTTAAATTGTAAATTTGTATAAATGTCCAGTGTGTAGAAATTATTTTGGAGGTACCTAATCTAAAAGGTAGGAGTCCTGGATATGTAGTTACATCTTCAAACTTGACTAAGTTGTCTCTTGCGTTGATAAAGTTGACTGCTCCGAAGATTCCGACGATAAATCTGAAATATTAGGCATTATTTTAGTTTCGTTTATGTGGACTATTATTTTCTTTTTATTCTTGGGATTTTCAATTTCTATTTTCCCATTTTCTAATATTTGTGTAAGTATATAAGGTCCAGTATATTTTCTACTTAATTTTCCTCCGCGAGTTTCTGTTTTTCTATAAACTTGTGATCCTAAACGAGGATCTTTTGAGTTTCTATCTTTATTTCTTTTTCCAATTATATTCTCTTTAAGTTTTTGATTTTCTTCTTGTATACTTGTATATAGAGCTTGAGTATTATTTTGATGTGCATTAACATATTGAGTATAAGCTTGTGCTGGAATAAGTCTCATGGGATCTTTACTGTCTGTATGTCCCGATACTAATTCGAAAGGTGTATGGCCAGTTGCTGAGTGTATAGTACTATTATAGGCAATAAGAGCATAAGGCATAATGGAAATATTATCTGTATCTTTATCTTTATCTTTTTCTTTTAATAATCTTAAGTGCTCAGTTAAGGTAGAATGAAATCTTTCTACCGGGGAATTAGATTCGTGATGATATGGAGTAGTAAAATGTATTTTTATTTGATGCGTTTTTAGTAATTCGTCTACAACGTCATTTTTGAATTCTCCGCCACTATCTGCAACAATTTGTTTCGGTATTCCAAAAAATGAAAAGAAATGTACTAATTGTTGACACGCTGATATCGCTGTGCCAAAATATGGTAACGCTTGGCCATATTTTGAAAATTTATCTATAATTGTTAAAAATCTTTGATTGCCAACTTTATAAGTATCTATATGTATTATCTCAAAAGGCTTGGAGGGTGTGTGGGTTAATATTAAAGGTTCTTTATGTGGATTTCTATTATATTTTGATCTTTGGCATATTTCACATTCGTTTATATATTTTTCTATATCCTTCTTCATTGATTTCCAGTAGTAATTTATTTTTAAAGCTCTAAGAGTCTCTGAAATTCCTCGATGATTCGTTTTGCTGTCGTGCATATATTTTATTAGTTGATTTCTTTCTTCTGGCAATACATTGTTAACTAATTTTGTACATTCAATCAATTTTAATTTTGTAAAATATTTACGCCATACATTCTGAAATATTTGTCGTAATTCTTGAGATAAGAAATAAATGTATAAAGTCTTAAATCTAAATGTATAAAAGTTTTAGGAATTGTGTCACACTTTCTTCGTCAGCTGAAATAGTAGCTCTTATTATTTTATGTCCTTCAAAATTCTCGCATTCGCGTTTTAAATAATTTGCAAAAGGCGCTCTTTTAACGATAAGTTGATAGGCTTTATTGTTTATTATTTCATCTAACAATGAGAAACTATTTTCATTTAAAGATTCAGCACTATGGGCTGTATCTGTGTCTGAGTTATCCATTTCAACGTTTTCATTGTTCTCATTTCCTGTTGATATAATTTTATTTACTTGTGGGTTTTCTGTAACCTCATTGTTATCGAGAATTTGCAAAGTTTCATTTATTACATTTTCATCAACTATGTCTGGGTTAAATTCAGCTAAAAATTGGTCGATATCAAAATCTATGTCACCGGGATTATTTATATTTGATTCTGTTTCAATTGCATTAATATTTATTCGACTTAAAGAATCGGCAATATTCGTTTTACCGGGTTTATATTTTATAGTATAGTTAAATTCTTCTAATTTTAATCTCCATCGTAATAATTTGGAGTTGGGTTCCTTTAAATTAAATAACCATATTAGGGGTCTATGGTCGCATAAAATTTCAAAAGATCTGCCGTATAAATAAGGTCTAAATGTTTTACAAGCCCATACAATTGCTAAAAGTTCTTTTTCTATCGTAGAATAATTTTGCTCTGTTTGATTAAGAGTTCTTGAGGCATACGCTACGGGTAAATCATTTGGGACTTTTCCTTGTGACAAAATTGCACCTAAGGCTATATTTGAAGCGTCTGTTGTTAATATAAATGGTTTTGAAAAATCTGGATATTTTAAAATTGGAGCATTAATTAAAAGTTCTTTAAGATGATTAAACGATTTTTTAAATTCTGGAGTGTGTATAACTTTTGCATGTTTCTTTAGACACATAGTTAAAGGTTTAGCTATTTTGGCGAAATTTTGGATAAATCTTCTGTAATATCCTGCTAATCCTAAAAATGACTTTATTTCTTTTTGTGTAGTAGGAATAGGAAAGTTTTTGACTGCATTTATTTTTTCTGGATTTGGTCGTACTCCGTCTTTTGTTATAATATGACCTAAATATGCCACTTCTGTTCGTAAAAATTCTGATTTATCTAGCTGTATTTTTAAATTAGATTTTCTTAGACTTTCAAAAATTGCTTTCAGTCTTTTAACATGTTCTTGCAATGATGAGGAAAAAACAATTATATCATCTAAATATATATAGCATATTTCATTCTGATATCCTCTTAATACATTATTCATAACTTTTTGAAAAGTAGCTGGGGCATTTTTCAATCCAAACGGCATACGTAAAAATTCATAATGTCCTGTCTCTGTGGAAAATGCTGTTTTTGGTACATCGGCTGGTTCCATTTCTATCTGGTGGAAACCATTTGCTAAATCTAAAGTAGTAAAATATTGAGCTCTTCCTAGACCATCTAGAATATTATCTATTAATGGCAAGGGAAATTTATTTTCTATTGTATTTTCATTCAGTTTGCGGTAATCTATAACTATTCTATATTTCTTTTGGTTACTTGCATCCATTTTCTTCTCTATTACCCAGATGGGTGAATTAAAAGGCGAGTTTGAATCTTGTATTATTCCATTTTTTAACATATCATTTATTTGTCTACTAACTTCTTTTTTATAAACTTCCGGATATCTGTAATTCCTTGTGTAAACCGGAGTATCATTAACTAAATCTATTTTATGCTTTATGTCATTCGTAAAACTAAGGGGCGTTCCGTCTATATAAAAAATATCTCTATATTCATAACATAATTTACTTATAGCTTCGTATTCTTCTTTATTACAATGATTAAGTCTAAGTTTCTTGAGATTTTCTTTTTGTAGATAATCTATTTCTTCTTCTTCTATGTCCATCTCCTCAATATGATATGACTGAATATTATTTAAATTTTCTTCTTGAATATATTCTACATTAAAAGGTTCCGTAAATTTAATTTGCGCTGGAGTTTCTCCTAGGTTACTTATCATAGTAAAAGCGTTGTGATCATTTCTTTCAATTAAACATGAAGGAATTTCTGCATTTCCGATTTTTGTATAATTTAGTATCGCTGTACCAGATCTTCTGTTAACTGGGACTTTAACTTTTTGAGCAGTTCTTAGTGGTATTATTATTTTACTAGGTTTAAAATATTTTTGTTTAGTTGGATCTTGTGATGTTAAAATTATTGGAAGAGAAATGGTTGGGGTCTTTAGTTTTGAATCTTTAAAATCAATAATAGCATTGATTTGTGATAAAAAGTTGCATCCTAGCAAACCGTCAAAATTAGGAGAGAAATCGAAAAGATAAAATTTATGACAATTTGGATTTTTAAAACTAGGGAATATTGGAATGGTCATAGTTTCATTATGAATTGAAGTAGCGTGTGCACAGCAAATTGCTCAGGAATTATATATTTCGAGAAAAGTTCTCTTGCGAGGTCAGGTCTAAAAAAACTTTGTTCTGATCCTGTATCTATTAAAAATGTAGCATTAATTTCTGGAATTATTATCTTAGGTAATTTATCATATTGTTTAATAGCATTAAAATTTATGTGGCTGTACTTGTTGAGGCTTGGACTGGAAAATTTTCATCATTATATATTCTTCTTTCGTTTTCATTGCACCTTCTTAAATTATTATTATTATATGTTCTATCATTATCATTATATCTTTCTTCTCTTACATTATTACTCGTTATTTTATGATTAAATAAATGATTTGGAGAACGTCTATCATTTCTAAAATTACTTCGTAAACTAAAGTTATTGGAACTTGTATCCATTGGCTCAGGTCGCATTGAATTTCTGCTTTGATTTTGGGTAGGAATAGATGGCTAATATCTAGGTATATTTGGAAATTGTCTTTGAAATTGGTTACCATTATTATTATTAAAACCATTGTTCGAAAAACTTGGACGATTTTGAAAATTATTATTTGGATTTCTGAAAAAATTATTATTTCTAAATTGACTAGAACTTTGGAAAGAATGTCGATTTTGAAAATTATTATAATTCGAAAAATTATTATTTCGAGAAAAATTATTTCTATTTAGAAATGAAGAGTGTTGTGAATTATTATTTGAATTTCTATTGGAATTATTATAGGATCGAGAATTACTAAAATTTGAGGGTCTCGCAGTATTACTTCGATTTTTAAAAGTAATAAAATTTTCTTCTTCTTTAGCGAAAGCCATTGCTTGTTCTATTGAATCAGGATTCTTTAATCTGACTACTAACTGCATGTGATAATTAAGGCCATTTATAAAAGTTTTAAGACAAAGATCTTCATATTGTTGAATTTTTAATACTTTTACATTTAATTGGTCATTAGACATATTTATTTTTGAACAAAGAATGCTTCTAGCATCCTGGATTCTTAAACCAAAATTTTGTGCATTTTCGTTTCTTTCTGGTTTCATTGAAATTATATCTTGTATTAAACAATCAATTGATCTCTGATCAGAAAATGTTACTATAAGAGAATCTTTAATTTTTGCCCAAGAATCAAGTTCTGTTCTTGATGCAATAAGGTCTGCTGCTCTGTCAATTAACTTACTTAAAACAGTATCAAAAAGACAAACATTTATAGGATTATTTGCATCTCGATTGCTATGAATATTCAAAAAATTTTCACATGATTTAATAAATCTATTTAATTGTTT
Source organism: Diabrotica undecimpunctata (assembly GCF_040954645.1). NCBI lineage: Eukaryota > Metazoa > Arthropoda > Insecta > Coleoptera > Chrysomelidae > Diabrotica > Diabrotica undecimpunctata. The sequence goes on along the minus strand of NC_092810.1, from coordinate 82,663,949 downwards.
CGGATTGCCATCAAAAGTAGGAATGTTATCTGCTTGATATTTAATTAATTGACAATTAGGTTGAGCCATTTCGTTAAATGTTAAATTTACTAAATTATCTAAAATGTCCTCCACAGTGAATCAAAAAATATATAATATATAGGTAAAAATATGGATTTTGGTAAAATAGGAAACACTTACATGAATATTTTCATTTTCTATAGACTTCAGACTATTTTTGTTCTTCCGTCTGCACCAATAGGATTCTGGACGATGCTGGTTCCTTCTCCCTGGTCTTGGCTTCTCCAATGGGTTGTGGACAATGTTTGTTCCTAGCCCTGGACGTTTGGCTGTTACCGTACCCGAAATGTAGATTTTTCCGTTAATCTTTAAAAAGAAAAATTGCACAAGAAATTCGGCAAGGTTAACACGAACACTGTACAATTTCGAAAAATCCGAATGACTGCGCCAGTTACGAATGGTGTTTACTTGAAAACACTATAAATCTTTGAAAAATACTACTGACTGCGACAGTTACGAAAGTCAAAGCCGAAAACGGTTTTTAAAAAAATTAATTTTCGTAACAAAATTTATTTATTGAGAACGTACAGGTATGGTAACAACTACAAAACAAAAAGCTCTTAATCTAATTAAACACTGGTATATATAGTCTTTCTATATGTCGTCACACATTGGATAATCCAGGGACGTAACTCGGCCATCTGTAAAAAACCATTTATTTATTATGGAAGTAACATTATTTTAATTTAAAATCACTTTTTTCAAATATTATCGAATGTATGTATTATCCGGTAAAATTTATTTCTAAATACCTAATTTGTTCATTTCTCATACAATGTTTTTTTTATGTTTTAAACACATATAATTAAAATGTTTTACTTACCTCGAACCAAATTTTTGTAATATACTTCCAAATAAAATAAAATATGTAAATTCTTTAGGTTTAGGTTTAGTCTAAATATCTTATTTAGATATAGGAAGGTTTAGAAGCCACAGTACGTTTATGTACAATTTTAGTTGACACGATATTTACTAGTTGATAGTAATAACTCTATTTTAAATGAATATCTCAAGTGATTCAAGGTCTGTTTTTTGTAACATTTTTATTTGTAAATAAACCTGTTGCTACTATGTCAGTGAAATATTGCAACGCTGGTGAATTTAATTCAGGGGATCAAAAGTGGACGTTTAGTTTAGTCTTTAACTTTTTCACATAGCACCATCTATACCTACTTTCATTAAGCGATGCAGGGCGTATAAACAAATATAAATTTATCAGATGATTGTTAAAGATGTTCCAAATGAGTCTACTCGTTCCGATAAGTAACAGTATAATTACGACACTTACTTAATTCTTTTATTTTCTTAACTATTAGTGTTTATTGCATAGTATATAAATTATTTTTATCACTGAATACATAGTAAGTAAAAAAATAATATGATTTATAAAATAAATGAATATTTTATGCATACATGCAAGTAACAGTTCTTCAAGAATATTTAAAAACTAACCGAAATGTCCATCTTTATTTCGTTACTGCCGACGTCGTCGGAACTCACGATACACAGACTACCGGTACGTTCTTGCGCATGAAATGCGAACGCGTGACGTCATGTGGGAACCTTAATTTTCATTCGGCAATGCTAAATCAAGCGGTAATTGTTTGAATTTTAAAATTATGTACCTATCATCGCTTTTTAAATAAAAAATTGTATTTTATAATCTTTTTACTGCGATTTTCCAATATGCATTTTATTTAAACACGAATTTCCATTGAAAAATAAAGATTTTATCTTTTGTCCAATATACATTTACCATAATATATTAAAAAAATAAAACAAAATTAATATAAACATTCACTTTACTTTTGGGTCTGTAAAAATGTTTCACATAAACTTAACCCCAAATCAATTAGGAAGTTTTAAATTTTAGATAAAATACTTAGAACCAATTACTTGATGACTTTCAAATTTTATTTACAAAGTAGAAAAAGGTTGATTTCAAGTTAAACCAGGTCAGGAATCTAAAAATTTAAAGTGAGAAAATTTTATTACATATATATATATATATATATATATATATATATATATATATATAGAGAGAGAGAGAGAGAGAGAGAAAAGGAGTACGACCGTCAATCCAAAATAAACTAAGGTACACTCAAAGAGTGGTGGGTTTTTCAGTCAAAGTGGAGAAATAAAAGACAAAGAAGGTGGCTACTTCATCTTATTATTGAAGACGTTTCGCTTTCTGCTCAGAAAGCATCATCAGTTCATCTAAAAAGAACAATATGAAACCAAACATCCATAGAGAAGTTATAACAAAAGTGTGTTACCTTACAAAGACATGTAGCAGTCAATGATGTTAAAAATATGAAAAAACTTACGAAACTGGACATTCAGAGTTAACGTTGTATAAAATAATTAATTGAAACTAGGTATAGTTTGCAATTTAACAAAATTAGCACAGCAAAAGAACATGTGATAAAAATACATGTATAAAAAAGTTATTATAAAAACTTAAGTAAAAAATATTAAGGTTTATTTTAAAGTGTAAAGAACTAAAAAGATCATACGAATGCACTTCCAACAAATTTATTTAATAAATTAGATTTTAATTTTAACTTTAGGTAACATTATAAGTTATTTAAGATTAATAGTAATAAGATAAAATGAAGTTACCAGTCTTTAGCTTACTGAGTCTCGCCGATAAATGAAATTACAGGTTTAACACCCACGCAAACACGTGAAGAGAAGTGGCCTTGAGGTCAAAGTGACATAAACAGCAAGGCAACCTACCAACCTCTATATATAAGGCGGTATATTCAAAAAATGTGATAAATTTGGACAAACAATGAAAGGAAAAGGTGGTTAAAATCACCACTCACCCCAACAGTGATTGATCTGTCAACAAAGAACAAAGCATGCGAAGTCAATCCAAAATATCATATATTATAATATTATGACGTCACTAGTTAGCCAGCTAACAGGTGAAGATTAATACAACTTCCACAGTCCAAAGGTTCAAACATTTAGGACCGTAATGAAAAAGATTCTATGAATCAATTTCAGTTTAATTTTATCAAACAAGTTCATCAAAAAGAACAATTACTTAATTATGTAAAAGTGATATTGACAAATATTAATAAAATATAAGTTGATAAATCTTAGTTAAGGAAGGAATAATTTAATTTAACTATTATCTAACTTAAGTTGTTATCCTTGGGCCCCAAATTTGGCTTACAGCCAACTTTCAGAGATTACTCTGTTAGTAGAATTTTAGCAGATGTGGAAAATATTTTGTCACATGCTGACAATTCTGACCTTTTATCTCTTAGGTCTTCTTCCAATAATATTCTGTTGAACTATTCTAATCGCCCTAGACAACCCATATCGGAGTTAGATACGATTTACAGGGAGACGGTATCGTTTTTAAAAACTCGCCCTAATCTTCTCGTTCTTACAAGTGATAAAGGGAATGCCACTGTCCTCATAGATAGAGATCAATATCTTAACCTCAGCCAATCGTTGTTAGATGATAATAGATACTATCAACCTCTTTCTACCAACCCTTGCTCTAAATTTACAAATAAAATAAATAAATTCATTACACACTTAAAAAATATTAAGATCATAGATCAACCACTTGCAAAATTTTTACATAATTATGATGGATATGCTCCCAGATTTTATTGTCTACCTAAAATACATAAGCCCACATTGAGCATGAGGCCAATTGTTTCCTCTATTAATTCACCTAACACTAATATTGCTAAATTTTTAACTGACATCTTATCTAAATCTTATAATTATAATAACAACTTTAATATTGTTGATTCTTTTCATTTTAGTGAATTTATTAATAATTTTGAACTTCCACAAGGCTACATTTTAGTGAGTTTTGATGTGGTATCTCTTTTCACTAATTTACCTCTTTCTAGCGTTATTACCTCCTTAAGAAATCACTGGAACTCCACCCAACCTAACTGTCCTGTATCCTGGGATGTATTTGCAGAACTTTTACAATTAATATTTGACACTAATTTTTTGGTCTTCAACGACAAATATTACCTTCAAATTTTTGGGACACCTATGGGTTCCTCAATCTCTCCCATCCTGGTTAATTATGTACTGGATGATTTAGTATCTGACCGGCTTGGTCGTTTAGATTTCCAAATCCCTTTTATTAAACGGTATGTTGATGACTTATTACTAGCCTTACCTCCAGACAAGATTCAGGCCACCTTGTCTTTATTCAATGAGTTTGATCCTCATTTACAGTTCACTGTTGAACTTGAGGACTCTAACACAAATAGTATTCCCTTCTTAGACATGCGTGTCATTAGAATGGAAGATAACACCCTTACTACAAGTTGGTACAGGAAACCAATGGCCTCTAATAGGTTTCTCAACTACCACTCTTGTCATCCCTTTAAATATAAATTAAACCTTATTAAAGCTTTAAGCTGCAGGCTAAATAGACTGATACATCCGATTAATCGAAGGGAATCCTTTCAATTACTTAAAAATATTCTGATTGAGAATTCCTATCCATCCTCCCTTATTAATAAATACCTTTATGCTCAAAGTTATGGTTCTTCTTTAAATGACATACCCAATGGTGACCAACTCAGAATAATATCAAATAATTCAATTAATAACACTGTTCTGCCTAATACTGTACTTGGGAATCCAACTACCCATTACTCATCTTTACCTTATTTTCCTCAAGTTACTGAGAAACTCGTTAAACTGTACAAACATAACAATGTACCGGTTAAAATTGCTATTAAGAATGCTAAGACTGTCAGGAATTTGTTTTCTAAAACTAAAACACCTCTGTCCCTTCTGGAACAAGTTAATGTAATATATCATATACCTTGTGCTGGGTGTGACTCATGTTACATCGGTCAGACAGGGAGATCACTGAGAGGGCGTCTTACGACTCACCGCAGTGATATTAATTTATCTAAGCATACTTGTGCTCTTGCCCAACATGCTATCAACACTAAGCACGAAGTAAACTTTAATGAAGTTAAAATTCTTGGCACTGAACGCAATCTCGTTAAAAGACAGTTTTTAGAAATGTGTTCAATATTAAAACATCCTAATCGGAGCGGTAGCGGAGTAATCGTCGGATTCACTCCCTGCCTCTCGACGCGTTAGTGTTCTGAGCTGTTGGACGTGAATCCCTGTCCTGGCATTTGGTTTTCACCTCTGGCTGCGTTGAGTAGTTGAGTTACTGTGACCAAATGCCCATCTTGGTAGTTAGTATTCGCCTCTGGTTGCGTTGAGTAACTGAGTTACCGTTGCTAACTACCCATCTTCCTGTCTCTTGTTTTTCGTTTTCTTTTTTGTTCTCCTGAAGAAGCTACATACAATTGTAGCGAAACGTCGAGATGAACCCACTTTTGGGTCACTCACAAATGACACGGTCCAAACCCGGAAGACGAATAAACTATAATCCTAATACCCTTAATAAGAGAACCGACATTAGTAATTTGAGTCAAATTTATCATGCAATAATTTTACAGAATTAGGCTTGATATGTTGTTTACTTAAATTTTGTCCCACATTGGGGTTTTGTTATTACATTTTCATATAATAAATTTAAATAAAAATAAAATAAAATAAATTATTCCTTCCTTAACTAAGATTTATCAACTTATATTTTATTAATATTTGTCAATATCACTTTTACATAATTAAGTAATTGTTCTTTCTGATGAACTTGTTTGATAAAATTAAACTGAAATTGATTCATAGAATCTTTTTCATTACGGTACTAAATGTTTTAACCTTTGGACTGTGGAAGTTGTATTAATCTTCACCTGTTAGCTGGCTAACTAGTGACGTCATAATATTATAATATATGATATTTTGGATTGACTTCGCATGCTTTGTTCTTTGTTGACAGATCAATCACTGTTGGGGGGAGTGATGATTTTAACCACCTTTTCCTTTCATTGTTTGGTTTTTTAACGACAAGCTGTCAACCAAATTTATCACAAATTTTGAATATACCGCCTTATATATAGAAGTTGGTAGGTTGCCTTGCTGTTTATGTCACTCTGACCTCAAGGCCACCTATTTTCACGTGTTTTCGTGGGTGTTAAACTTGTAAATTCATTTATCGGCGAGACTCAGTAAGCTAAAGACTGGTAACTTCATTTTATCTCATTACTATTAATCTTAAATAACTTATAATGTTACCTAAAGTTAAAATTAAAATCTAATTTATTAAATAAATTTGTTGGAAGTGCATTCGTATGATCTTTTTAGTTCTTTACACTTTAAAATAAACCTTAATATTTTTTACTTAAGTTTTTATAATAACTTTTTTATACATGTATTTTTATCACATGTTCTTTTGCTGTGCTAATTTTGTTAAATTGCAAACTATACCTAGTTTCAATTAATTATTTTATACAACGTTAACTCTGAATGTCCAGTTTCGTAAGTTTTTTCATATTTTTAACATCATTGACTGCTACATGTCTTTGCAAGGTAACACACTTTTGTTGTAACTTCTCTATGGATGTTTGGTTTCATATTGTTCTTTTTATATGAACTGATGATGCTTTCTGAGCAGAAAGCGAAACGTCTTCAATAAATAGATGAAGTAGCCACCTTCTTTGTCTTTTATTTCTCCACTTTGACCGAAAAACCCACCACTCTTCGAGTGTACCTTAGTTTATATATATATATATATATATATATATATATATATATATATATATATATATATATATATATATATATATATATATTACTAAGATCTGCTTTCTCATACTTTTATATTAACTTTTTATTTATTTAATTACTTTAATTAATTATCTAAGTGTCGCAAATACATAAAAAAAATAATCTCAGAGTGCCATTTTACTATACAAAAAAAAATAAATCAGCTTAGGTTATTAGGTTATACTTATCTTTTCTCGAGTCTTCTAGTATCTCTTAGTTGTTCCTTATCGGGATAAAATAGGAAAAGGAAATAAATAGAAATAACATAAATAAACAAATACAAATATCTTTTATTATCAAAAGAAATAATATGAAGATTTATCAAATAAATTCCATGGGCTTAACTGTCCTAATGAAAATTGTACCACATAAAATAATTTTAATTTACCAAATATTTATCGGTTTGTTTTTTTATAACATTGATAAAACAACGTAAACAAGAAATTTGGATATTCGTAAAATAATTACACTTCCTATGAAAATTTTGAAATATTGGAATCTTTGTTCATGTGTTTTTGTACTCAAAAAAATATAAAATTCTGAATATTATAAAAAGAAACTTTTTAAATTTATTAAGCAATATTACAACAATAAACAACAATTTGTAACTAAACTAATCCAGAATTACTTTAATCGTTTACAGCTTAATATTTTAAAACTTCAATTTGATCACTTTCAACGCCACTAAGTATGAATTTAATGTATCGAAACTCAAACAACAAACAAGGAGCAAATGGAGCAAATACATTTTAGGTTCCCGCGTGACGTAGATGCGCGGCCGAACCAAATTTAGCGACGACAATCGGCATACCGTTTAGTCTGTGTATCGTGGTCGAAACTCATACAGGTTCGGACACGATTTAAGTAGGTATTATATTTCGGTATTGAAATTTTGTAATTTAGTCATCTTGATGGTTAAAGGACAATAAATTATATTTATGCTGCTAATGTTGAATTAGCAATTATTTGTTGTGCGATTTAAAACTATTTAAGTATATATTTTTATTTGTATAAAGACCCTGTCTATACGTGATTGTGATTACTGTAACAATAACCACATATTTCAATAACTGATATTGAAAGCAAAAATGTCATCCACTGATTCTGCTGATGAATTGGTTGAAAATACATGGAGTCCTCCTCGAAAACGAAGTAAAAGAAGCCCTCTTAGCGTTGAAGTTAAAGAAGTAATTTTAAATGTTTTTAAATGTGAAAGACAAGAAAATCCCGGGTTAGTGGTTGAAGATATTGTGAAAAAAGTGGCTAATAAAGTTGGAGTTTGTGATAGAAGTGTGTTTACGATAATAAAGGAATACAAAACGAATCATCAATTCATAATGGCATGGTTTGGCCGGTAGCTGCTTTAATAAATACATATGTTTTTATTTGGCAACAGCGCTTTCCTGCCAAACTTAACGGTAACGAAAAAACTAATATATGAGAAACAATTTGTTGAATTTGTTTGCCGTCATGTTTTACCGGTGAGTTATCATTAAACCTATGACTTGCATGCCTCATTGCTTAACTTTACGTTTAGTTCTGATGGCATATTTATACTACCTACATATGCATTCCCCAAAATTTTCAGATATAGATAATTTAACAGTGACGAGTCACGACATATTAATAATTATATATAATTATATAATTATATATATATATTGTGACAATTGGGGTTTATAGAAAATAATTTATAAGTTATATACTACATAATATTAGATATAAAAAAGTATTTGATTATTTTAAATAAGTTATATACTAGAGAAATTTACAAAAATATATTTATGTGAGGGCATTTTAAGAAATTAGCATATAATAATTGTTAAAAGTTGTATTTTAGTAATTTTAATGTTGTAAATAGATGTAAGTGAGCCATGTGCATAGACAACCAAAAATACTCTCGGAGTGATTGACAGATAGAAATTAATCATAATTGGGAATATAAAGTGGGGTTATAATAATATATTGTTTGAATTGTGTATTTTATTAAATTAGAGTGTTAGTTACTAATTTGAATGTTTATTCTGATCTGAAAAGCCTAAATGTCAACAAAATTATCAATGGAACATTAACGAATTCTCCAGAGTGGAGAGTGTGACCATTGTTTAGAGTCGAACATTCTCGAAATAATGATTATGGCGGTGGATCGAACAGATATTTTTTTTCGAGAACATCTATATGAAAGTAATGGAACAAATTAGAACATGATCTCTTACCAGATGGTTCTGGAATATCCAAAGGGATATAAATACCCGTGATTTGGATTCAAGATGGCAGTTTTGGAAGTTTTTAGTCAGAAGTCAAGCAGTTTATTATGAAAGTTAGTAGACACATGTAGTTAGTGTAGTAAATTGTTCAGAATTTTCAAGAAGTCAGTCAGAAAAGTTTAGTAAGAAATATGAAAGTTAGTTGGAGTCAGTGAATCAGGTACAAATAGTCGAATTGTTTAATATAGTGAGTTAAATGAAGATTAAAAATTATGCATATAATTAATGCACATTTATAATTATACACAAATAATTATTGAAGATTATAAAAGTATATTGGAAGAAATTAAATTATATTATGGTTGGAGATTAGTATAAATCAACTTATAATAATTGGATATTGGTATATTGAAAAGAAGAATAAATATAAATGCTGTTTGCTGGTTTGGTTGGTGGTGTATAAATGCTGGTGAAGAAAACTATATCTTAAATTGGTAGAAGCTGATAATTGGAAAAAGTAATTTCACAAAAACAAGGATAACCGAAGTACGAAGACATTCAGTGGTGATTAGAATCTATATAGTAGAAAACAGTTCATTTAGGCATTCAGTGAAAGAAAGGTACAAAATTTTGTTAATATAATTTAGTTAGTGTCATAACAATTTCGATTTTGAAGATAGTTTTGTTTAAATTTTAGATTGTCTATAGAATTTAATTAGTTTTATAAGAATATCAATTTAAAGATAGTTTATTTTAAATTTACATTGGCTAGGTTAGATATATATATATATATGTGTTTCATAATAGTTATAATAAAGATAATTTAAAAAGTACTTACAAGCTAATTCTTTGAGAACCGCGATAAAAACCCTATATATTATATTATTAAAAATACTCATTGCTCATCATTCAAACAAACAACACATCATAACAATATATATATATATATATATATATATATATATATATATATATATATATATATATATATATAGATCTAGCGGTTAATGAGAGCTCCGTACTAAAACGGTATTATACTAACTCCAGGCGAATATACACCGTGTATATTATTATCTGGGTAGCGCTTTATGTGGACTCCGACCAACACGTCGGATTAAGTGGACTCTGTAATAGGTTAAAACACTTTTGGGATCCGTATACATTTCTTTGCGTACCCAACTAAACTCCTCCGATGTTGCCAATAATTTGATTAGTCGTAGATTTTTAAATTTTACAGCAGGTACGTTTTAGAACTTCAAATTTATTTAAATATCAATCAATTTAGTCATCGAGAAATTTCACAAATACGTACTTGGTTAATGTAGTTAAATATTTTAATAATTATAATTTATATTACTTGCTTTAATTATAGATAAACTGAAATTAGTGTCTATTATAAACTTTGAATAGGCAAGTGTCCATTTTTATGTACTAGAATTTTTTTTAATACATTGGCACTGAAATATTTATTATATTATAAATGTACTTTCCGATGTTTCGATTGCTATAGTGTATGACTTACAATATTTGTTTCATCAAGCAGTAAAATTTAAATTACAATAATTTATAAATCAATCTTAAAATTATAATTTTTTACTATCTAATTTAAATATTTCGATTTTTTAATGTAGGGAATTCAATATACTACTATACTTTAGATACACATAAACACAGAGATATAATATTTCGGTGTCTTATGGTATAATTTTAGCCAACATATCTATTACAATTACATATAATATGTTCGGCCTTATCGTTTTAAATACTTTGTCGCTTGTGCAAGCTATCATTGTTTTCAATGTTAAATCATTGTTTTTTGTATCTTGCGTTGTCAGGCATATAATTTTTAATTTAGAAGTACATGTATGTATAATATTCTTTTTTCTGTCACTTGGTTTAAATATAGTACACTTACATTCTTCTTGCTTATTTATTTTTATTCGTAATACTTATAAAGTATGTAATAACGTACCCGTTGTTGCAAAAATCAACAACGGGTATGAAAGATATCAGGTATTAGGGGTAGTATTTGTCAATCGAAATGCCGCTTACGACATATTAAATTAGAGAAAATTTCTCCAAAAATTCTATGACGTCCCCTTAGATAAAAACATCACTTGTTTTATTCACAATCTAGATTGAATTGCTCTCTTCTGTTGATTCGCTTGTATTTGTTTTTCATTTTGTTGATTTTAAGTAAAACATTTTTCGTGTTCTCTTCACTTTGTTGAAGATGTCGCAGACGGGAGGGAGTTTCTTATGAGATCAATATCATTATCATATGCTAGAAGTGCTTGGTACTTTGGGCCATTAATGGATTGCATTTTAAATAGGCGATTTCTATTTTAGTAAGCTGTTCTTTAATTTTTTGAATATTTGAATTGAGAATCTGTATATTATTCGACTGTTTTATAACAGTGTTTCTTGTGTTATAGAATATAGTGCTGTTTATATAGTGCTGTTTAATAATAATAAAGTTCAAGCAACAATTCATATATGCAATAACTTGGTACTGATATCTCTGCTCCCCCATACCAGGTAGCAGTCCCGAAAACATTAAAACTGCTACACTCATGCTTCCTATTATCCAACGATTAGCCAGTCCAGGACTATACCCGTATTATGGTACTAATATTGCTGGTGTCCCTTATAAGTGAATAAAATATGCAAGGAAAGTTTTGGCAATTTAATAGGATTTTGTATGTTAGAATATTATTACTCCGAGAAAGTGAAAAATATCTATTTGTTATACGGATTTAATCTATAGATGAAATATTAGAATGCTATTAGCAGCAAATAATATGGCAGATAATATTCTGGAATTAGCAGTAGCATGTACTAACAGTGGCCATACCTAGTCCACTGTTAGTACATGCTTTTAGAAAAGAGAAAGCCAACTTATCCAATTTAAAAGCAGACAAAATCAATTCCAAATATGGATCGTAAGCCAATCCCTTATGTAAAGACTCTAAAGTAATAATTAGTGAAACTCTAAGCCAACAGCATAAAGTGCTGGTACTAGATATACAAGTAAAATATGAAATAAAACCAAAATATCGAGGAGAGTCACAAAAACAATTAATTGACGTTAACAAGCGACAAAGTAGTTCAATTTAGAACAGAAATAAAAAAAGAATGTGTTGGAATATGGAAAAAGGTCATAATGAAATTTGGAGAAATGTGTCAAAAATTATTAAAGAGGGTGTAACTAAAATACTTGAAAAAATCTCAGAAAATTGACTTAAAAATTGGTAAATATAGATAGTCAGACGATGTTTAAGACAATATAAAAGACAAGAGAAGATTATATAAGGAGGGACAAGAAAAAATATCAGAATAAGATTATCAAAAGTATCAAATAGATAAAGAGGAAGCAAATGTGCGGTAGCACAATCTAAGGTAGCAGCGCATGAAAAGCTGTACAATGAACTGAGTACTAAGAAAAAAACATATACAAAATTGTTAAAAGTGGAGCAAAGAAAACCAAAGATTTTAATCAGATTAAATGTATACGAGATAAATACATTAAACTATTTATGCAAGGAAAGGATCTAAAAAATAGCTACAAGGAGTTCTTTAACGACCAATTAAACTAAGAGTTTGAGAAAGCATCTATAGAGGCAACAGAGACAGTAATAGCAATGGTGCCGAAAATGACGACCGCGGAAGTAATTCAAGAGCTACATAAGATGAAAAAAGAAAAGGCATAAGTCCTGATGGCATCCCTGGATATATATGATCAGCATTAGGAAAACCAGGAACAAGTTGGCTAACAGGACTATTTAATAGAATTTTGAAAGTAAGGCGAATACCGGATGAATGGAGAACTAGCATTTTAGTACCTGTATACAAAAACAAAGTAGATGTTAAACTCTGTACAAACTATAGAGCCCTAAAACTACTCTGTCACACCATGAAACTGTGGGAGAGAATAATTGATAGTAGGATAGAGGAAGAAACAGAAATATTTGGAAATCAGTTTAAATTCATTCAAGGCATATCAACTACGGATGCAATTTTTATCATAAGGCAAGTAATGGAAAACTAATGTTAGAACAAGTGAGGGTAAGACTGATAAATTTCATTTGAGAATAGTATTGCATCAGGGGTCAGTGCTAATCCCTTATCTCTTCTAATTAGTGTTGGAAAAATTAACGAAAACATGTTAAGGAGATATCCCTTGGTGCCTTATGTATGCTAACGATGTGGTGTTAGTAAGAGATAAGGAGAGATAATTGAATTAATGATTGAGACAATGGAGATGGGCGCTTGAGCAAAAAGGTCTAAAAATAAGGTAAACAAAAACAGAGTATCTAAAGTGTGCATTTAAAAATCAACATTAGATATTGATATTGGATACCCTATACTATTTAATCAACGGAAATACTAAGATCACACGGGGAGAATAATATGGGTTATTTCTGGTTTCGTCAAAATTTACGCTGAAATTACTAACAAGAGAGTGCTCTCACTTCCACATGTTGAAATTGATATATAGTACCAACAGATGCTAGTCATATACCATCAGCACTAATAAAATGGAAACTATCAAATTAATGTCAATTTCATTTAATCAAACGTACTAACCTTAAAAATGATCATTTAAGATAACACACCTCAAAAATATTGACAATAAATTAAAAATAGCTTAAGCGTTATAAAAGTAACAGAGCAGCAAAGCTCACAGTATGAGAATAGTGCCTCGTACTTTTATAAAGAAATTTGTTGACAGACAAATATTTATTTTTTTATATACTAGGTTCTAAGAAAAGTGTACTCAAAACGAATAAATATTATCTAACAAGTGTTTTATTCCAGTTTCATATGAAAGCACCAGATCTTAGATATTATAAATTTCGTCATAGGTGCAAATTATAAATGAAAACCAAATGATAGAGCATATAGTGAAATATAAATATCTTAGCCCTCTATTGCCCGACTTTTTTGTAAACTTGTTTGTTTATAAAATGTTTTAATTTGTATATGTGCTCAAATATCCATTTACAACAACTAGTAATTTTTTTAGATTTTTTAAATTTCGTTTGGGGAGAGTTTTGGGAGTGTTTAGCAAAAACTAACGAATTAAGTTATATACTTATTTATTATGTCATTCAAAAAAACAAATATTTGTAGTTAGTTGTAAAACATAAAGCAACTTTACATTTATCGCACATTACTTTAGAAGTATTACAGCATCCTGGTTTTTTGCATCTTTCCTTTTTTTCAGAAATTACTGGCCAGTGGAAGGTTTGGTCAAGCCTAACTTCCTTTGGTAGTACAATAGCAGTAGATCCTCTCCTCTGTTTTTTTACAATTTCGTTCTCAATTTCACTGAGCCTGGGACGTCCTTTGTATTTGATCTGATCATTGCTTGCTAACAGTACGCTACATAAGTGGGACTTATGTAGCGTACTGGTTTTTCTTTTTAATTTCAAAGTAATCGCAATCACGACGATGCAACAACTAGCTGTTAACAACAGCTAAATCCAGAAGGTGAAAAAATATTTTTAGATACCACTTTTTAGATCTTATGTCTGTTCGGTAAAGAGCAATTAGTGAATCCATAAGATCGACACCTCCAATAAATTTATTAAAAAATTGTACTGAATTTGGACAGCATACAATAATTCTTGATTTTTGTTTCTTATCCCACCTCTTGACTAACGAAGTAGGCTTAGAACCAACAAATGTACTAAGCAAATGAACCGGTTTATTATCGTACCACTTTAACGCTGTTTGTCTTATGCCATCTACTGTAGCGTGCTTTTCTTCTACAGTACCTCTGCCCTGTTTCTTCATATTCTTGTCATCAGAAAAATGGCAATAAGGCAATCTGTTTGGAAGAACAGTTCCCAAACATTGCAGTCCACGTTTTTCCATTTCAATCTGCAACTGAATGCCATTGAACCAGTTGTCAAAATATACTTTATAGTATTTGTTTGGTTTGATTATCTCACACAATCTTATTACTACATTACCGCTGGTGTCTACATTAGGTAAATGAAGGGGATCTTTAACAGTTCCTGTATATAATTCCCAGTTATAAACAATACCATTGCTATCACACAAAACAAATGCCTTGTATCCCCATTTTTTGGTTTTGTTCTTCATATATTGTTTTAAAGAATGTGCCTCTTTGAATGGTATCATTTGTTCATCAATACACAATTTTTCACTCATTGGAATACTTTGAAAATTTTAAAATAGACCCTTGATGAATGGTCTAATTTTGTATAAGTTATCATTATTGTTGACCATATTTTCGTTATTATTGAAATGCGTTTTAGTTTTTATTTCTTCCTAGCGATTCCTAGATATAGTATAGACTATTTGAGCAATACGTGTTTCCTTCTGCCAAAATGATCTTGTCCTTGGCAAGCCATATATTGACATCAGTAGAACAGATCCAATAAATTGGTTTAATTCTGCTAGTGTCATATTCAATGGTTTATTTATATTCTTTTGCAGTGCATACAAATTACTTTGTTCTACTATGTTTTCCAGCATATTGGTAGATATCATCTTTTTAAAATAATGTAGAGGGGATTCCGGTTCTAATAATTTGCATGTTGGTAAATTACCTTTCCATTCTGGAATTGGAAATACTGTTCGAGAACCACTCTTCCACTAAATGTTTTTTACGATCATTTTTGACCTTTTGAGCACATTTTGTTCAGTGTGTTTTTCAGTTTTATCGGTATCGCCCTCATCTTCATCTTATCTTAGTCTAAATCTAAATTGGTATCCTGGTCTAAATTTGCTTCGTACAAATCGTCTTCATTTTCCATTTTATTTGATTCTGGATCGATTAATATCTGGGTACCTGGAAAATTTATTATTACTTTCTTATTATCACTATCAAAGTCAGAGTCTTTGGATTCCTCGGATATTTACTGCTTTTCCCGTAGAACGTTTTTGTATCCATCTTAAAGAAATAATTTAAAATAATATGGTAAAGTGTGGATTCAAAGCAACATACCTGTTTTTTATCACAGTACTGAAACAACACAATAAAATAAACAAATGTCAACGGTAATCAATATCTAAATGCTGATATAATGCCTCTGTATGTATTTTTATATAAATTGTACACAATTTATAACAATAAATCACGATCGAAAATACAAACTAATAAGGCAGTCATGTCCATTTGACATACTGTTAAACATTTCCATATAGGTTTCATCATAGGTTCATAGAGTGTATTAAAATGTATAACCAAATATTGCCTGAAATTAACAGAGGGCATACTAGAGTCGGAAATTGTTTTAAAAAAGTTTTCTGCATCAAAAACTCCTTTGTTACCTTGAGTACACACGGGGCTATAGAGGGTTAAAATAGCTGTATCGAGCGAGGATAAGGTTATTGATGAGGAAAAAAAGACCTATCGCTAAGGAAGTGAGAAAGTAATAGGCAAACGCAAAGAGCACTTTAATTACATTAAATGAAATATGCATTACAATCTATCATGACACACATATCTTGATACACATAAAACAAGACAATTAATAAACACGTTAAGAGAATCTTAAGAAATAATAACCAAAATTTAATTTTTAATCCACAAAAGAAATAATGATATACAGAAGATACACAAATTAAAAAAACGTTATCCCCTTATTGTACGCAAGAGAGATACCTCTAGGAAAAATCAAAACGATCGAAAATATATACCAAAACAACACAATAAAAGTAAAAGTAGAAGAAGAACTAACCGACCCTATTGAAGGTGACAATGGAATAAGACAGGAATATTACCTGAGTCCTCTATTATTCAACCTGATTATGGATGAAATAATAAAAAATAAGAACTAAAAAAGGATACCAAATGGAAGAAAAACAAATTAAAATAATCTGCTGTGCAGACGACGGAATACTATTCTTTTAAAGTGAAAATGATTTACAACGTATGCTGTACCAATTTCATATAACCGTCAGAAAATTTAATATGTTAATTTGCCCAAAAGAGACAAAATGCATGGTTACAACAGCAAATTTACTAAGATGTTAATTGGAGCTGGAAGGTCATATAATGGAACAAGTGTTAGAGCTTAAATATCTAGGCATCACATTATCTAGCTACGGAAAGCTCGAAACTAAAGTGGAAGACCCAGTGAATAGAGCAAACAGAGCCACAGGCTGCATAAATGAAACATTATGAAGAAATAAAAATATCGAAACAGAAACAAAAGGCAGAATTTACAAAACAGTCATCAAACCAATAATGACATACGCGGCAGAAACAAGATCTGACACAGAGAGGACAAAAAGGATATGAAACAGCAGAGATGAAAACACTTAGAAAAATTGATGGTAAGACACTATGGGACAGAGCTAGAAGTACAGATTTACGACGTAGATGCAAGGTGAAGAACATCAAAAACTGGTTAAGAAATAGAAGAGTAGAATGAAACGATCATATAAGCCGAATGACAACAAATAAAACAATAAAGACGGCAAGAGACGGTTAACCCATAGGAAGACGATCAGTAGGACGACCACGAAAACGATGGAAAGGCAACTTACTGGAGGCACATTGAAAAACAGACAGTTATGTCTATATGAAAAGAAAAAGTAGAAGAAGAAGAAGATACACAGGATAACCATTAAAATAGTTGCAAGAAAGATAAAACAAATCAGTCATATTAATGTAGAATAGCAGAGGACAGAGTATTTGTCATAGCTTTGGACAAGTACCCAATTGAAAAAAGAACACAGGTCGTTCAAAAAAGACGGAACTCTAGAAAGAAAATAGCATAGATTTAAAAAAATAAAAGCATAAACATGTCTTTTTCTACTTTTTTAATATTGAAGATACGTAAATAGTACATTGAATTAAAATGTAACCTTTGATATCTGTGATAAACCCATCACCTGAACAGTGGCGCCGATGTATGTAGTTAAGATTGTTTACACTTATTTTACCTGTTTATTTTTTTATTATCTATATATGAGTTGTGACAGATATCACAAACTTATTTATTTTCCACAAAGAGATTCTTTAGAACCTAAAATTATTACTATACAAATCTGATTCGACATATCTTCAAAAAGTAATACACGGCATGTAAAATTTAAATTTTTAATAAAAAGTAAAAGATTACGCATTACTTATGGGGTTTAAAAAACGAGCCTTTAGGAAGATTGTAGTACTAATAAGACCACCGCAATCGGGCATACCCCGGGTAATGATTAATTAATTAATCGGCTAATTCTTCAGTCACCCCTTTAATATGACTTTGTCAAATTGGTCCTTTTTAGGACCAACTATTCTAATAACATATGTCTATAACTATTAAGGGTATATCTAAAAATCAAGAAACTTTACTTTATTTAAACTTATCAGACATATGAGCTAAACACGAATCTGACTAATTTCTAGTACAGGAAACACATATAGGGCCTAACCTAGGGTATTTGGTATATAGCTGATCGCTGAAAACCACATTATAGATATAGACATACTATTTCTATCGGAAAAAAAGCAAAGAATAACTCAAAGTAAGAAAGAACAAAACCAGTCAGCTAAGAGAACCTTTTAATGAATTTGAGCTTGGATCCACCATCTACATATTTAATGAAAAATAATACAAATACCGACATTGAGGATCTGAGCACAAAGCTTATTACGAAATCTGGACCAAAAACACTACAATGGCTTATCCAGATGATGAACAACTGTATTCAAATTAGGAGATACCCAAAGTCTAGAGACAAGCCAAAGTTGTTACCTTAGACAATAATTTATGGTCAGAATTTGATTTTTTATCTATAAGTTTTTTCCCTTAAAATTTAAATAAACAATATTTATAAAATTTTTTTATATCAAAAATATCTTTATTTTCCCGTTTTTTCAATTAAAATTGATATATAATTCACGGAGATATTTGCAAAAAAGCAGTTTTTTTGCACTAATTTATAAATTTAATTAAATTTTTAATTAACACAATAAAATGTTATTATACATTTCAACAGTGAGAAATTACCGTTCTTTAAATTTGTGCGAATTTTCCCCCCGATCGGTTAAATAGTTTAAAAGTTATTCAATTTGTTTATCCCTGGGACTAATTATTTAAACCATTGAACTTGCCCTATGAATGATGCTAGACACATTTAACAAATTTAATAGGATTCTTTAAGACTTATACTATCTCAGAAGTTATATGAATGTTATGTTTTCATCGAAATTATTTACAAAATAAACGTTTGAAAAAGGGGTATGTTTTTTACTTATAAACAATTGCAATAACTTCTATATTTTTCAAGCTACAGACTTGTACGTACAACCATTAGATAGCTGGTAAAAAAAAATCACATTTAACAAAAAAAATAAACCTTCTATGAATAATAGGAACGAAGTTAGCGACAATTTTTTTGTTAATTATATCTCCATTGTTTATAAACATTAAGAAATAAAATTTGCACAAATTTTGAATGAAAATCTAAACTTTATATTCAATTTTATAGCTATTAAATTCATCCAATTTTTCGAAACTTAAAACCTTTCGAAACGAAGTTACTTTCGAAAGATCGACATAGGAAAGTGGAGGGGAAACTGTTTTAGCTTCTCGCTGCAAAATTTAATATTATGGTTACGGATTTATCATTCAAAAGCTTCAACAGTTCTGTAGGAATTTCATCAGGTCCATTTGCTTTTCCGTTTAGCGTTTCTTATTGCGTATTCTACTTCTTCTTTCAATATGTCTGGCCCAGTTGCATTGATTATCTGAGTTAAGTTGTTTCTATCGTCTTCAAATAATTCATTCAGGTATTCTGTCCATATTTTTATTTTATTCTCTAGATCTACAATAAGATTTCCATCTTTGTCTTTAAGTTTACATATTTGGCATTTCTTTATGTTTCCTGTTATCTCTTTTACTTTTTTGTGCATATTGAACGCATCGTACTTTTTCTCATAGGTTTCCATTTCTTCACATTGTTCTTTAATCCACTCCTCTTTGGCTTTTTTATTCTCTTTTTTATGTGTTTATTTATTTCTTTGTATTTGTCTAGGTAATTTTTCATCTTTCTTCTTTGTTCCATCAAGTCTATTATATCTTGTGTCATCCACCCCTTATTCTTTGTTGTTGTTTTTGTAAGATATTTCTTTCCTGCTGTTTGTATAGCTGTATTTATGTACTTTAATTTTTGGTTAACGTTGTTTGTATCCTTAATTTGTTGCTGCACTGAACGGAGGTTTTCATTTATTTCTTCTCTTGTTTCTTGTCGTATATTTTTGTTTCTAAGTTTATTTAAATCTAGTGCCTTTCTGTGTGGTCTTCTAATCTTTTTTGGTCTCGCTTCTATCACAGTAACTACCGGGTTATGATCTGAGCCTATATCAGCTCCTGGGTACGTCTCAGTACATTTAACAGCATTATGATACCTCCTTGCTATCATAAAGTATTCTATTTGATTTCTCACTATTTTTTCTTTGGTATGTTGTGGAGATGTCCATGTATATAACCGTCGAGGAGGTAATTTGAAAAAGGTATTTGTTATTACGAAGTCTTCACTTTGGCAAAATTGAATCAATCGATCTCCGTCATTTCTGTTTCCAAGCCCATATTTTCCTACTTGTTCTCCTACCTTACCTTGACCCACCTTGGCATTAAGGTCGCCCATTAATATGTTAATGTATGGAAAGACTGAGTTAATAAGTGAAGACAAACAACCTGCAACAAAAAGGTTCAGACCTGACAGTGAAGTTGAATAAATGATCCAAATTTTAACTTTTAAGCCAATGTATGTAAAGAAAATAAAAAAAGTAAAGTTCAATAAACATTGCAAAATTTAATAAGGCAAGTGATGAAAAAATCGACTTATTTTATCAAAGCAGTAAGGCAGATTAGATTAATATTGTATATCATATTTGTAAGAAAAATAGAATAAAAATCAATATTGTTAATTATAAAAATACAAACAATTATAATTAATATAAGGAATATAATAATATAATGTGTAAAAAATTACCTGAAATTTAATTTATAAAATATATAAGTATTATTATATCATTGATATAAAATGAAAAAACATATGTTGATTTTCCGGGATTTTCCGAGATTTATGGGGGGTGAAAATTATGTCATTATTATTAATACTGCGACAGACTATTCGAGCAAATAAAAAAAAAGTAAGTTTTTAGGGTGAATTTCAAATGGACTCAATTTTTCCGAGTTTTCCCATATTTTCCGGCCAGTGAAAACTATGTAGTTATTTATATTTCGACGAGCTATCCCAGAATAAAAAAAAGAGGCTTGCAGCTGCAAAGGAAGCCGAGATAATGTATATTTTTCCTACGTGTTGCAATTTGAAGTTCCGATGCCGAAAAAAAAACGGAGCTGAAACAGATATCCTCTCCACTTTCCTATGTCGATCTTTCGAAAGTACCGTCGTTTCGAAAAATTAGATAAATTTTATAGCTATAAGTTTCAATATAAAGTTTAGATTTTCATTCAAAATTTGTGCAAATTTTACTTCTTAATGTTTATAAACAATGAAGATATGATTTTTTTAAAAATAGTCACTAACTTCGTTCCTATTGGTCAGAGAAGATTTTTTATTTTTTAATGTGAGCTTTTTTACCAGCTATTCAATGGTTGTACGTACAAGTCTGTAGCTTGAAAAATATAGAAGTTATTACAATTGTTTATAAGTAAAAAACATACCCCTTTTTCAAACGTTTATTTTGTAAATAATTTCGATGAAAACTCAACATGCATTTAACTTCTGAGATAGTCTAAGTCTTAAAGAATCCTATGAAATTTGCTGAATGTATCTAGCATCATGCATAGGGCAAGCTCAATAGTTTAAATAATTAGCCTCAGGGATAAACAAATTAAATAACTTATAAAATATATGACTGATCGAGGGGAAATTTCGCACAAATCTAAAAGATGGTAATTCCTTGATGTTTAAATGTATTAATAGCATTTTGTTTTGTTAATAAAAAAATTAATAAAATTTATAAATTAGTGCAAAAAATAGCTTTTTTGCAAATATCTCTGTAAATTTTATATCAATTTTAATTAAAACAACGGAAAAATAAATATATTCTTGACATAAAAAAATTACATAAATATTGTTTATTTAAAATATAAGGGAAAAAATTTATAGACAAAAAATCAAATTGTGACCATAAATTATTGCTTAAGAAAAACGCAAGGTAAAACTAGGAGTATCTTTTCATCTGTTCATCATCTAGTATCCCCCACCTATGTCTTAAAAGCTTCAGATATCTGCGAAACATTTTTCCACCTTTTTTTTTAACTAGACTGGTCTAATGCATCTGCTGCCGAATATACCTTGTTAGACAAATTAACCATTCTTTGTTTTTGTGCACACTACTACCAATTTTAACACAAAAATATCTATTGTAGCTCTTAACCATATTTATTTTGAGATAACCGTTCATCGAGATATATGTAGTACACAAATAAGACCAGAACTAAAATAATAAAAAAGCTTTATAAAAGATATCGCAGAAGATTGGATGAAATAAAATTAGTTTTTATTAATCGGATGCTTACATAAGACGTACAAAGACATACTCACGTAAACAAAATATATTACGAAATTTCTGTAATTAAAAAAAACATCGAGTTCGGCATTGAACTAATAAAATTATATTAAATAAAAGAACAACATTTTTAAAAATGCAGAAAAAATAAAATTTCCTATGCAAGCGAATATTCCATTAAATAATAAGCCCAAATCCTTTTGTATCTATATACCTGTTTTTAAAGAATCAGTTACCTTTTAGTACGTAGTTATACCAGGTAATAAGATATCCTCTGTTACTCAGTGTAATGCGTATGACATTCCACTGTCTACAAACAGTAGATAAAAATAAGGAGCCCATATAAACCGTTCCGGGTATATGTTGAAAATATACGGTATAATCGCACAGTTGCCAAACTCTCAGAGCTTACTTAAACCGATAAACGTATGGTTCAAATATACATTGAAGAAGATCTGTACGACCCCTATAATATATACACGTGAACTAAACGATATACATTTATGATACAGGGGTATTAACGGGCTCCAAAAAATTTTTATAAATTATTAAACTCTACATGTTGATGAATCGACAGAACCAATATTATGGAATGGTCAAGTGAGCTCCGTATATCGGTATCCACTTGACCACCTTGAACCTGAATTTTAACATGGGCGGAGTCCACTTTATGCCGTAGATATATATATATATATATATATATATATATATATATATATATATATATATATATATATATATATATATATATATATATATATATATATATATATATATATATATATATATATATATATATCTACGGCATAAAGTGGACTCCGCCCATGTTAAAATTCAGGTTCAAGTGAGCTCCGTGGTCAAGTGGCCACCGATATACGGAGCTCACTTGACCATTCCATAATATTGGTTCTGTCGATTCGTCAAGATGTATAGTTTCACAATTTTTAAAAATTTTGTGGAGCCCCTAAGTACCCCTGTATCATGAATGTATATCGCTTAGTTCACGTGTATATATTATAGGGGTCGTTCAGATCTTGTTCCGTGTATATTGGAACCATACGTATATCGGTTTAAGTAAGCTCTGATAGTTTGGCAACTATGGGATTAAGCCGTTTATTTCCAGCGTATATTCTAAACGGTTCATATAGACTCCTTACTTTTGTTATCATTCATACGCATTACAGTATGTAACAGATATGTGTACTACCAAATACCTGTTTTTGGTAGGTACATGCTTTTCTAAAAATAGATTTATAGATACAAACGGATTTCATTACCAAGTTGGATGTGTTTTTTCATATGCGAAAATTTCCTAATGTATTTTGTTAACGTGAGTATGTCTTTATACGTTTTATTTAAGAATCCGGTTAATAAGAACTTCTTTTATTTCATCCATTGTTTCATGATATCTTATATACAGCTTTTTTATTATTTTATTTCTTCTATTTTATTATTTTATATTTTTCTGGATTCTATTTCTTATTATTCTGTTTTTTAATTCTGGATAGAAGGTTATCTCAAAATAAATATTTAAGTGCCAAAATGGATATTTTTTTGTTAAAATGGGTAGTAGTGCACAAAAAAGGGAAGAATGATTAATTTTTCTAACATGAATTATACCACTTCACCAATATTACATATTTCTGAATGTTTTATCTCGTATTTAGGGGTAATATGTAATCAATATAAGTGGAGTTAGTGTCAAATTTGCAATGATCTTTATAAGTTATAGCTTACTGACTGTACTTTACGTGTTCAGTTCACATAAATAAACCTTGTCCCTTCAAAAAGAGCGATTTGAACGGTAAAGTTAACTAAGAAAGTGTGATAAGTCTTGTACCACCCCACATGCACACAAGTTAACCGGTGTTTGCAGGCAAGAGTCCTCCTGGCAGATTTAAGAAAGATAACTACCATAAGGAAGTTCCGTTCGAGGGATCAGATGGCGAGGAGCAGTTTATTTTTGTTTGTATATCTTGCAGATGTGTTGATATAGCCAGTTTTTCCTTGATTCTAATCATAAAATGGGCTGGTATTCGTGAAGTGGATGTCACGAATCTGGACTTTGTTTTTTGGCTCTCTAGCTACTTATCTTCGGATATTAGGTGGATTGATAGCTACGATATTGTAGAGCTTATGTATGGATGTGAGTCTTAATATTCCCTGAATTTGGCTGACTAATTTATAACTAAATATTTTATAAGTTATTTAATTAACTATTTATAAGCGACGTTTAGATTAACAAATACCACTCCTCATACCTGATATTTTTCGTACTTCTCTACGCTGTGTTGGGCAAGATTTAGTATTTGTGACATATATGATCTAACCTGTCATATATAGCCACTTTTGTCTTTTAATTTGAGTTTTTCTTCTATTATCGGTTTATATTAAGGATCATGTACAGAAGTATTCTGTATAGCTGACAAAATAAATAGATATATTGGCCGATAGCTTTTGTGGTCATTGGAGTTTTTGCTAGGTTTAAGCAAGGCAACAACTTTGTCTTTGCTTTGCTTGTCTAAAGACTTTGGATATTAGCCATTGTTGTATTTTTAGTTCAAATTTTATAGTTAGTTTTGTGCTCAGATCCTCAGCCAGGAGCCGTATATTGTTCATTATATACGTGGATAGCGGATCCAAGCTCAACATCGTTGAAAGGTTCTCTCAGCTGACTGGTTTTGTTTTCTCTCATTATAAGTTTTTCTTTGCTTCTTTGCCTGCATTTAATATGTAATTTTCTATGTGCTTCCATCATTTTGTTAAGCGCATATGTAAAGTGGAGTGTCTTTATCTCTAGATATACTCTTAATTATTTTTACACATAATTAGATACATAATAGTTGGTCCTAAAAACGACCGATTTGACAAAAAACATATTGAACGGGTGATTTAAGAATTAACGATTACTTAATTATTCATTACTCAGGGTACGCCCGATTGCGGTGGTCTTATTAGTACTTCAATTTTCGTGAACGCTTCTACTTTAAACTTCATAAAAAATGACTAATCGTTCACTTTTCTGTTATTTTCGAGTCAGATTTGTATAGTTATAACTATAGTCAATATATAGTCTCTATAAGTAAATGAGTTTGTGGTATCGGTTACAACTCATATATATTGATAATGAGGAAATAAACAGGTTAAAATAGGTGTAGAAAATTTTACCTACATATATCGGCACCAGTGTTCAGGAGATGGGTTTATCCCCGAGATCAAAGGTAACATACTTTTACAGGCGTATTCTAACAGTTATCCCCTCCTCAACTTATTCAGTTACAAAATATGACGTGTAAACGCATACCTGTTTAATTGTTAGACAAAATTAATTTCCATCAAGTAACGGTCAAATCTATCACTTACTAAAACAGTACGAAAAGACCTGCTTATGCTTTAGAGTATGGGTACTTTAGTACAAAATACCCTTTGCTTTTGCCAATTGCTTTGTCACTTTCTCAGCGATGGGTCTCCCTTTTGCTCATCAATAATGTTCCCGCTCGATATAGTTATTCTAAGATATTCAGATTTCACTATATGCTCTACATTTGGTTTTATCTCCTATTAATTTACAACTACGACGAAATCTTTATAATATATCTGATGCATTGATAATGAAGTGGAGTAGAATACTTGGTAGATAATATTTATTTGTTTTGAGTATACTTCTTTTACGACCTAGTACATAAAAAAATAAATACTTTTGTGCTCAGTGCTTTCTAAGTCTGTAAAACATAAATGTGCTTCCATATTAGATTATACATTTATTAAGAATGTCCACTCTCTGAATTGAAGTTTTTATCTTAAAATATGACTGTGTCCCACAATCTTTCACAAAAGTTATTCTTTTCTGAAATTTTCTGAATAAGTTTCAATAGGTTTTTATATTTTGTTTTACGTTTTAATCTTTAAATCGGAGTTCATTTTTTGAAAAACTATAAACATGTGACAACAAATTGCTATATGAACGGCGTTATGCATCACTAGACCCAGCCCCAATTCCTTAAATTGTGGATTATGGCGCTTTCTGGTGGAAAAGAGGAACAACAGGATAACATCAGATGTAGACCAAACAAAAGAAATTAGGACACGCATTGAAATAGTACGTGCATTATTTTTTAAACTTAAAAAGTTTCTTTGTTTTCGGGATATAAAGTTAGAGCCTGAGAATGCTTCGATGTTACGTGTTCTCTACTTTTCTTTATGGCTTGGAAGCGTGAACACTAAAACAAGTCCATCTGAATAAGTTGGCCGCCTTTGAATTTTGGTGTTACAGAAGAATCCTACGAATATCATGGATTCAAAGAATGTCAAACGTGGAAGTAACTAGAATGATAGGAAATGGGGCGGAAATATTATTAACTATCAAAAGACGAAAACTTGAGTACTTAGGACATGTGATGAGAGGGCAAAAATACGCATTATTACAACTTATTATGCAAGGCAAAATCCGAGGAAAGCGAAATGTGGGAAGCCGAAGAATATTCTGGCTTAAAAACTTAAGGGAATGGTTTGAATGCAGTAGTGCAGAACTTTATAGAGCGGCAGTCAACAGAGTCCGTATAGCCATGATGATTTCCAACCTTCGAGAGAAGATGGAACTTAAAGAAGAAGATAGAAAAAAGCATAAACTATCTACGTAATAAATCCAATTAACCTGTTAGTAACGGATAACCAGATATATTTAAAAAGATTAAGTACCTTTCTTTTTATTTTGGATTTTGAATTTTGCATAACTAGAGCAAGCGACTAATGTTTGTGTATTAGTTTTGGACCAAGCGCCTCTTGCGAGCGTTTTAATGATTGTAAATCGAATATTTGGCAACATATGTACATAAACGTGGTTAACAATGGTGACGTTGGCAATTTGTTGAGGCGTTTAGGTTAAGAAGTAGTTTCAGTTATTGCTTAAATTTTTCTATAATAGTCACATTACAGAAGAGCTAACACAGAAAGAGAATACTTAACAAAAGACATAACATTAAGTAAAATGTATGAATTGTATATTATAGAAGCAGACAATGACCTTGTTAAATTTTCGTTTTCCAAAAAAATGTTTTTAACACGATTTAATCTTCAAAGAAAAAAGTTGAAAAAAGATACTTGTAGTAGATGTGATTGTTTCGAATTAAAAATTAAAAATTGCGCAGATAACGAACAATTAAGCGTTAAAAAAAGAAAAAATGTGCACTTAGAAGAAAGAAAGCTAGACATGAAGATAAGCAACAATCAACCAGAAGTGGAAACCTTTTGTTTTGATTTAAAGAAAAACTCTTCCCCTTTCGAGAATTCTAATAAATATCGTATATTATAAGCGTCAATTATGTATTTACAACCTTGGTATCCATAGCGCCAAGGATAAAAAAGGTCATTGTTATATTTGGATAGAAGGTGAAGCTGGTCGGGAAGCCCAGGACGTAGGCATTTGTCTTAAGAAACAGATTGAAGAAAATGTTACTTCTGCAAAACATGTAATTTTGTGGTCAGACTCTTGTGGCAGCCAAAACCGCAGCATTAAAATAGTTTTGATTCTGAAAATGATTTTGGAAACTCATCCTATCATTGAAAAAATTACATTACGCTATTACTTTCCTAGTCATAGCTTTTACCCAATGGTAGTGATTTTGGAGATTTTGAAAATGCCCTAAAATTTCAACAACGTTTATATACCGTTGATGATTACCTAAATGTGATGAAAAAATTCCGTAAAAAGAACCCACTAGTAGTTCACAGAATGAAAAAAGAAGAATTCGTCAAGCTAAGAAGAAATACAAGCGAATCAACAGAAGAGACCAATTTAATAGATCTTGATAAAATATTAAAGTTAACAACTACAATTTCGTAAATATGGAACACTTTAAATATCTTAGATAAATAATCACGGTTAATACTAATGCCACTAAAGAAATACAGATCATAATTTAAACTTTTTACCTATTTTAATACATAGATGCTAATCATGGACAATGACTAAAACGGATAAGGAAGAACTACGAATATTTGAAAGGAAAATAATAGGAAAATTGTTTTAACCTCATTATCATATCGCTACAAATCCGTATAAAAGAAGAACGCATACTGAATAAAGAAAGCTCTTATAACGATATTGTTTAGTAAGGTAGATCGTACACATGCATAGACGCCAAGATGTCAAACTTGTAAAACTGGTATGAAAGGAAGTTAGCACAGAAGAATACCACTTGGGCGTCTCAGTATGCAATGAAGAGAAAACATCCAATCATATCTCCAAAAATTAACATCGTGAGGGTTCTTCTCTGAACCCCATAACAAATGGCTAATCTTTTACTTTTCATTAAAAATTTAAATTTTAATAGGTCACGTAAATAACGTTTTAAAAGTGCCTTTCCTGAGATAACTTTTTTTAAGCCTGGTTTGTTTGATTACATGTAATTGATTTGATAGTTCCCAACAGATGAGTATTGACTATAGGTAGGATAGCAGGTAGTTGAACAGGCATGTGTTGATAAATATGATGGGTCGGTAGATAGTCTCATTATTCCTAAATCTGACCTCATGTTACCTTCCCCCTTCATTTGTGGAAGTCCTAAAGGCATTTTTTCTCTTGGGGTATCCTCCCAATTTAACTTGGCAATGTAGGTATTATAGAGCCTTTGGATATAGCCAGCGCAACTTTAGCATTGAGATTTAGCTTCTTACACGACGTTGTTGTCTTTATATATGTGTTTGGCCTTGGCATTGGTTCCGTTCGGTATTGGTTAGTACGCGGACCTTTGTAAGTCGGAAAATACTTCTGATGGCTTTTCTAGCAATCCTGATCTAATTAATACCTGAGTTTTACGTACATTGTTTTGTTAGCGTTCTGGCCACATATCCACACATTAGCACTGGTTTAATCACTGTTTTATATATCCTGATTTAAGCAGGATTTAAGCTTAATCAGTTAGCTTCCTGAATATTCCCTTTTATTTCTTATGTTACAACGTTATCTACGATATCTAAAATGTTGCAATCCTTTAAAATTATATGGGTCTATTGTTACGTTATGCCCTACTCTACGTCATCTCTTTTGTATGTTAAAGAATATTTATATGCTTTATTACTGACTATTAGACCGTTTTTTTTATGCTAATATCATTATTTTATAGCATTCTGATAATTTATGGATTAAATCCGGATAGCAAATTGATATTCTTCACTTTCTCGGAAAAATAATATTCTAACACACAAAATCCTATTAAATTGCCAAAACCTTCCTTGCATATTCTATTCACTCATGAGGGGCAGCAGCAATATCAGTACCATAATAAGGCGTATAGTATTGGACTGGCTAATCGTTGGATAATGGGAAGCATGAGTTTTAATGTTTTCGGGACTGCCATCTGTTAGCGGAGAGCAGAGATATCAGTACCAGGTTAATGCATATAGTAATTGTTGCTTGAACTTTATTATTATTAAACAACACTATATTTTCTAGTAAAATCA
This sequence comes from Diabrotica undecimpunctata, assembly GCF_040954645.1. Classification (NCBI taxonomy): domain Eukaryota; kingdom Metazoa; phylum Arthropoda; class Insecta; order Coleoptera; family Chrysomelidae; genus Diabrotica; species Diabrotica undecimpunctata. Next base: position 82,634,018 of record NC_092810.1, on the reverse strand, counting down.
TCATGACTTTACAGTAAGACAAATTTTCGAACGTTGGTTATGGAAACATCATGTACATACCAACAGGTTCCCTATGTCGATATCCAGCAAACTCGTTGTAATAAGAAGACGGCAAACAAAAATCCAGAGATAAAAATATGCACCAAGAAAGTCTGTTTTATTCAACAGTCGAATAAACTACAGATTCTTGATTCAAATAGTCAAATAATCAATAAACAGCTTAGTAAAATAGAAATAACGCCTATTTAAGATGTAATCCATTAACGGGCCAAGGTACAAAGCACTCCTGGCATATGCTAATGATATGGATCTCATAAGAAACTCTCTCCGGTCCGCAAACATCTTTAACAAAGTGCACGAAAAATGTTTCAATTAAAATCAACGAAATGAAAATCGAATACAAGCAAATCAACAGAAGAGACCAATTTAATAAATTTAGAAAAAACATTTAAGTCAACAACTACAATTTCGAAAGTATGGAACACTTTAAATTTGCTGTGGCAAAAATCATCATACTTGGGTTACATTGATATATTTATGTGGAAATCAGCTGTAAAAGTCATTGCCTTTTTCCTGTCGGATCATATTTTAGCATATCATATTTTGAGTGAAATTGATCCTAAATGCGTCTAATAATATTAAGTTTGTAAAACAGCTGTCCTTTTATGCTCATTCGGTCACCTTTTGTAAAACAGTCTGTGTAAATATAAGGGATTTATATAATCTTTTCATTTCGTAATCTTTTCGTTTTATAATTATAGTTCTCTTGCTTTTATTTTCTATGGTAATACATATACATACCTAATTCAAAAGGGAGAAAACCAGAAAAGTTCTAAATTAAACATAAACATTATTCTCTCTTTCTCCCTATGTGTTATATAAAGATCATCGTCATCGTATAGTCAGAACGGAACAAGATTCTATTGCCTTTTCTTCTTTTTGTCTTCTCTTTCCTATTGAAAATACAGCCAGGTAAATGACGTTTTTAAAATTTATGTCAATATTTCTGAAGTGCCTTTCCTTCGATAATTTTTTTAAGCCTAGTTCGTTTGATTACATGTAATTGATTTGATATTCCACAACAGATAAGTATTGATTGTAGGTAGGATAGCAGGTGTTTATAAATATAATGGGTCGGTAGATAGTCTCATTATTTCTAAATCTGACCATATGTTAATACCTCTTTCATTTGTGGAAGTCTTAAAGGCATTTTTTCTCTTGGGGCATCCTCCCAATTTAACTTGGGAATGCAGTTATTATAGAGTCTTTGGATAAAGCCAGCGCAACTTTAGCACTGAGATTTAGCTTCTTGTACGACGTTGCTATCTTTATATATGTGTTTGACCTTGAAATTAGCTCTGTTCGGTATTGGTTAGTACTCGGACCTCTGTAAGTCGGAAAATACCTCTGATGGCTTTTCTAGCAATCCTGGTCTAATTAATGCGTTCTCGTCACGTATCCACACATTAGCACTGGTTTGATCACTTTTTTATATATCCTGATTTTATAGATTCGAATTAGACTTCTGGATTTAAAAGAGGGTTATATATACCTAAACATCAGTTAGCTACCTAAATATTCCCCTTTATTTTTTATGTAACAACATTACCTACGGCATCTAAGACGCTGCAATCTTTCAAAATTATATGGCTTTACTGTTCCGTTATTCCCTACTCTCGATCCTCTCTTTTGTATGTTAAAGAACATTTATTTGATTTTCTCATTAGTGACTATTAGACCATTAGTCAGACTATCAGTCAGACTATCAGTTAGTCCCACGGATTCTGGGGGGGGGCAAAATTCTGACATATTTTAGAAAACCATCTAACAGATATATATCTCTAAAAATTGCAACTTTCAATGCAAGAACCCTGCTATCAGAAGAAAAATTCATAGAAATGGAATCTGAACTTGATAAAATCAATTGGGACATTGTTGGAGTCGCTGAGGTCAGGTTCAACATGCCCTCAAAAATATGAAAAATAATAGAGCTCCGGGGGAAGATGGTGTAGTCATTGAGACAATTAAACTAGGAGGTCCACTGTTGATGTCCCGAATCCAAACACTTTTTAATCTATGTCTGCATAGTGAAAACATTCCAAGTAAATGGAAAAATTCGGTTACAATCCTTCTCCCCAAAAAATGGGATAAATCAGATCTCGAAAACTATAGGCCAATTAGTTTGCTTAACTAGCTATACAAGCTCTTTACTCGAATACTGACAAACAGATTAAAAGCAAAACTCGATTTCTATCAATCAGAAGAACAGGCAGGATTTCGAGCGGGACACGGAACAAACGACCATTTGCAATGCCTTAAAACTCTAGTTGAAAAGTCTATCGAATATAACAGACCCCTTGCTCTTATCTTTGTCGACTTCCACAAAGCATTTGACACAGTCGAAACAGTTGCTATCTTAAAAGCACTATCAGAATGCAGAATAGATCACAGGTATGCAAATATTATTCGAAATATATACGAAAATGCGACAACAACCGTTAACCTCCATTGCACTGAGAAGATAAAAATTGGCAGAGTGGTGCGGCAGGGAGATACCTTGTCGCCAAAACTATTTATATTTATAACAGTTATGGAGTACGCATTTAAAAGGCTAGAGTTTAAATCAAAGGGTATTAGAATCGATGGAAAGATATTCAATCATCTCAGATATGCCGATGATATTGTTCTCATAACAGACAACTTAGGAGAAGCCAGAGTTATGCTACAACAACTACAGCAAGTAACCCAGAAAGTCGGTTTAAAAATAAACTATGGAAAAACAAAAATGATGACCAATCTCGTCCCCAATGAGCTAATAGAAATCGAAAAGTCGCCCATAGAACTTGTGGAAAAATATGTGTATTTGGGTCACGAAATAAGGTTAACGCGAGATAACCAAACATGCTAGCTACTCAGAAGAATAAGTCTGGGTTGGGCTGCATTCGGAAAAATTAGAAACGTATTTAAAACAAATATACCGATCCATTTAAAAAGAAAAGCTTTTAACCAGTGCGTTCTACCAGTCCTCACATACGGAGCAGAAACCTTAACTCTCACAAAAACATCAGCCGAAAAATTGAGAAGGACACAACGAAAGATGGAGAGATCAATGCTTGGAATAAACTTAAGCAATAGAATAAGAAACGAAGAAGTTCGTAGACGAACCGGAGTGGAAGACATTATCGAACATATTACAAAAAAAAATGGAGATGGGCAGGACATGTTGCAAGAATGAAAGACAACAGTAGGACAAAAAAATTGCTTGAGTGGAGACCACGGGCTGACAAGCGAAGCTAAGGAAGACCCCCAAAGCGATGGACCGACGACCTCAAAAGAATCGTGACCAATTGGATAGCAGAGGCGCAGAACAGAAGCAGATAGAAAAGTCTAGAGGAGGCCTATGTTCAACAATGGACAACTCAGGGCTGATTGATGATGATGGTGATGACTATTAGACCGCTTTTTTTGCTGCTACTAGCATTATTTTAGAGCATTCTATTATTTAATTTATGGATTAAATCCGGATAGCAAATAGATATTCTTCACTTTCTCGGAGAAATAATATTCTAACACACAAAATCCTATTAAATTGTCAAAACCTTCCTTGCATATTCTATTCACTTATGAGAAGCAGCAGCAATATCAGTACCATAATAAGGCTTATAGTTCTGGACTGGCTAATTGTTGGATAATGAGAAGCATGAGTGTAGCAATTTTAATGTTTTCGGGACTGCTACCTGGTATCGGGGAGCTGAATTATCATTACCGAGTTAATGCATATAGGAATTGTTGCTTGAACTTTATTATTATTAAACAACACTATATTTCCTAGTAAAATAATCATAAATTTACAGTAAGAAAAATTTTTGAACGTTGGTTATGAAAACATCATGTACATACCACCGGGTTCACTATGTCCATATCCAGCCAAATCCTTGTAATAATGATACTAGAAACCAAAGATAAAAATATGCTCCAAGAAACTCTGTGTTATAAAACAGTCGAATAAAATACAGATTCTCGATTCGAATAATCAAAAAATTAATGAACAGCTTACTAAAATAGAAATAACGCCTATTTAAGATCATTAACGGCCCAAGGGACAAAGCACTCCTAGCATATGCTAATGACATAGAACTCATAACTCTAATGAGAAACTCTTCCGTCCACAAACTTCAATAAAGTGAAGAGAGCACAAAAAATGTTTGACTTAAAATCAACGAAATGAAAACCAAATACAAGCGAATCAACAGAAAACCAATCAACCAATTCAATAAATTTAGAAAAAACATTAAAGTCAACAACTACAATGTCGAAAGTATGGAACACTTTAAATATCTTAGATCACTAATCACGGTTAATAATAATGCCACTAAAGAAATACAGAGCATAATTCAAACTTCAGACCTATTTTAATACATGGATGTGAGTCATGGAGAATGACTAAAACAAATAAGGAAGCACTCCGAATATTTGAAAGGAAAATAATCAGAAATTTTTTTTAACCCCATTATCATAACTACTATTTAAATGAGAATAAGCAACAATTAGAGGTTAAAGTTAGTTTATTGACGTTTCAATTTCCACTTCGGAAATCATTCTCACTAATGTTTGTATTTTGAGAACGATTTCCGAAGTGGAAATTGAAACGTCAATAAACTAACTTTAAGCTTTAATTGTGGCTTATTTCCATTTAAATAGTAATTACTTTAAAATGCCACAAAAAAATAGCTTAAGAACTCATTATCATATCGCTACAAATCCGTATAGAATAAGAAAACATACTGAATAAAGAAAGCTTGCATAACGATATTGTTCAGGAAAATAAATCCCTTAAGGTATATCGGACACGTGCATAGACGCCAAGATGTCAAACTTGTAGAACTGGTGTGGAAGGAAGTTAGCACAGAAGAATGCCACTTGGGCATGTCAGTATACAATGGAGAGAAAACATCCAATCATATCTCAAAAAATGAACATTTCATTTGATTGCAGATTCATGGAAAATCGATCAACTTGGAGATAAGTTGTAATCAGCGAAGACCTACCCAGTGTTGTAGCGCTGCGTATTGATAATGATAAAGAGAAAGGAGAAACAGTGACAAAAAGCAACAAAAATGGACTATGGAGCAAAGCTGCTTCAAAATCTTTGATTGGAGAGGATTTAAATGAAAGTATAAGAAATACAATGGATGATTGATGGATTCGAGAAACTTGAGACTTGAGAAAGGCACTCTCCGAAACAGCTGTAGTGATAAGATAGAAATAATTTTGTAGAAGTTTTGCTGTTTTATTGTTAAACAAAATGGAATTAACATACGACATTATATACTCTAAAATAACTAGACAACTTATATGATACGGACATATAAGGAGAAAGTTTAATGATACAATAATCTACCCAATATTTGTTATGAGTAAAAACGATATGAATAAACAAAATAAAGAAAACCATGGCAAAAGGCAAAAAGAGAAATGATTTAAAAATGAGAGAGGTATCCTGTGGATAACATGTGCTTAATTAGGAACGAATGGAACTGAAGATCAGAAGACGACAAAGAACGTTTTAAATTGATAAATGTATACAATTTTTAACAATGTATATTTATAGGTCATTATTAATGCCAACGTGCTAATTTTATGTAAAATAACACTTTTCAAGTTGGATCGGTTACAGCAAGGTGGAATCAAATACACCCAAAGTTAAAAACTATCGATGTTTATATGAAAGATGAAACCTTATGGCACATGACCGTGCAATCTTGACACCTACACATTATCACATAATTGTGAACGGTATATTGTACCTAATTACTAAGAAGTTTGTTATTTTATTCTAAGAATAAGTTTAATAATTTACGGGAGATTTAATCTATTTAAAATTTTACAGGATCCGGTATCGTAATAAGAAGTCAAATTTCACTACAACTCCATTAAAACTTGTTAAATTTTACGTTGGATATTCTTTTTGTGAATATAATAAGTAAAAATACAGTAAGTTTCATCTTCTTATTGTGCCGTATTCTAATTAAGGTTAGCGATTACTTCTTTAAACGCTTCCCATAAATTATTATAGTTAAAATTTAACTACTTTATGAAACAAATATTGCACGTCATAAATTGCAGGAATTGAAAAATTACAAAGACAAAATTACAATTTTATGTGGTTTATTATAATCCTACCGAAGGGCTTCTACTTTCTTAAACTGTTACACGACTACTCTACTCGATGTTAGTACATTTAGAGACTAAATATTTAAGTGCATATACATTTTAACAAAAAATAATAATAAATAAAACGATAACTAGCCATTTTCAAGTTTATAATAAATACTTTTTTAAGTTTGAAAATAATTAAAGCAAGTAATATAAATAACCACCATAAAATATTTAACTACATTAACCAAGTACCTATTTGTGAAATTTCTCGATGACTAAATTGATTGATATTTAAATAAATTTGAAGTTCCAAAACGTACCTGCTGAAAAATTTAAAAATCTACGACTAATCAAATTATTGGCAACATCGGAGGAGTTTAGTTGTGTACGCAAAGAAATGTATACGGATCCCAAAAGTGTTTTAACCTATTACAGAGTCCACTTAATCCGACGTGTTGGTCGGAGTCCACATAAAGCGCTACCCAGATAATAATATACACGATGTATATTCGCCTGGAATTAGTATAATACCGTTTTAGTACGGAGCCCCCATTAACCGCTAGATCCATATATATATATATATATATATATATATATATATATATATATATATATATATATATATATATATATATATATATATATATATATATATATATATATATGTATATATATATATATATATATATATATATGTATATATATATATATATACATATATATATATTAAATATGTATATATATATATATATATATATATATATATATACATCTAGCGGTTAATGTAAGCTCTGTTCTAAAACAATATTATACTAACTCCAGTAGAATATACACCGTGTATATTATTATCTGCGTAGCGCTTTATGTAGACTTCGAGCAACACGTAGGATTAAGTGAACTCTGTAATAGGTTAAAACACTTTTGGAGTCCGTATATATTTTTTCGTGTACACAACTAAACTCTTGCGATGTTGCCAATAATTTGATTAGTCGTAGACTTTCAAATTTTACAGCAGGTACGTTTTGGAACTTCAAATTTATTTAAATATCAATCAATTTAGTCATCGAGAAATTTCACAAATACTTGGCTAATGTAGTTAAATATTTTATGGTGATAATTTATATTACTTGCTTTAATTATTTTTAAACTCAAGTTAGTGTCTATTATAAACTTGGAAAAGGCAAGAGTTCATTTTTATTTATTAGTATTTTTTTTAAATGCGTTGGCACTGAAACATTTATTATATAAATATACGTTCCGATATTTCGATTGCTACAGTTTATGACGTATACAATATTTGTTTCATGAAGTAGTAAAATTTAAATTATAACAATTTATAAATCATTCTTAAAATTCCAATTTTTTACTGTCTAATTTCATTATTTCGATTTTTAAATGCAGGGAATTCAATATCCTATATACTATATTTTAGATACACATAAACACATGCATACACTTATGGCAGATACTAAAAGAAGAAATATTTCGGTACCTTAGGGTAACTTGATTCTCGGCAACATATCTATTACAATTACATATAATATGTTCGGTCTTATTGTTTTAAATGCTTTGTGCTTATACAAGCTATCATTATTTTCAACTTTAAATAATTGTTTTTTTGTATATTTCGTTGTCAGGCATATCAAAATTTAATTTTTAATTTAGAAGTAAATGTATATATAATATTCTTTTTTCTGTCATTTGGTTTAAATATAAATCACTTATATTCTTCTTGCTTATTTATTTTTATTCGTAATACTTATTAACGTACGTAATAACGTACCCGTTTTTGCAGAAAGCAACAACGGGTACGAAAGATATCGGGTATCAGGGGTGGTATTTGTCAATCTAAATGCCACTTACGACATATTAAATTAGAGGTCATTTCTCCAAAACTGTATGACATCGCCTTAGATAAAAACATCACTTGTTTTATCCGCGTATATCTACAGAACAGAAGATTTTTCGTATCATTCAATGGTAAGATGAAGAACGCAGATGAATGGTCTCGCTTGTGGTAGCGTAATGGCAATTACACTGTATTACATTTACACAAATGATTAACCGATACCAGTAAATAATAGGACTTTCATGTAGACGATACATTGTACAACCAAAATTTTTGTTGCTGAAGTGAAAAAAAATCTAAATGATGCCTTATATATAATAAAAATAAACTACGAATTAATTTTAAGCCAAACCCCGAAAAATCTTAGGAGCACTCCCTCAATTTGTCTAAGACAGGCGCTTTCACAAAACTGAATATCTAATCTAATATAAATCTAATATAATCTATAATCTAATATAAATACCTTTTTTTTTAAACGCATCTACCACGCAGAGGCATTAGCGTATTTAGATTAATGTTACAGTTGATACAAATAGTGTATATACATTAGTTTACAATTAATAATAATAACATGTATGTGTATTACAATGTATGTTTTAAATCTTATGAAGAAGTTGACAGTCTTTAAGATAAGAAATTATTCTTTGGGTATCTGTATTTTCTTCTAGAGCAGTTGGGTATGCTATATTTTAGTCGTTCACTGTTATATTTAGGACACTGTATTAAAAAATATTTTACCGTTAGAACACGGTTGCACACTTCACAAACTGGTTTATTTTTGCGCTGTAGTAAATAGCCATGAGTAAGTCGTGTATGGCCGATACGCAGACGGGTAAGTATCACATGCTCTCTTCTGTCTTTTATTTTTGGTTTCCAAAGATGTGGATGTTTGTTGACTTCGTATAGCCTTGATATAGTATTGTTCCAAGTTTGTTGCCATTTTTGAATAATTTTTTGTTTTAAGTATGGTTTTAAATCGTTTTGTACCAATATGTTACTTTCTTCGGACATCAGGTTAGTTGGTGCGTTTTTAGCTAGTTTATCTACAACTTCGTTACCTTCAATTCTGACATGAGAAGGCACCCATAAAAAATGAACTTGGATTTTCTTATTTGAGTTCTTTTTTAATAAGAAGTAGAAGGGGGTTGTCACAGTATAATTGAGTCAGTGAGGATAATGAATTTAGAGAATCTGTGATTATTATACATCTTTCTTGGTTTTTGTTTTGTATTGACGATAGTACTTTTAGAATTGCGAATAATTCAGCCAAAAAGATGGTTGTAATTGATGACAATTTGAAGCTAACTGAGATGTCTTCCGAATAAATTGCTGCCCCAACTCTGTCTTCATTTTTTGACGCATCGGTGTATACGTTGTAGGTATTGCCATATCTGTTTAATAGTGTATGGACCTTTTGTTTAATGACGGTTGATGATATCTCTGATTTTCTTAGGTTTGTTAGACTGATGTCGATAGCCGGAATAGATATTGTCCATGGCGCAGGGTTGTGGATTGAGGAGGTATCATAAGTTTTTGGAAATTGAAAATTTTATTTGGATAAGTATGATCGTATACGAAAGTAAAAAGGATGATCAATTTGATGTGTTTGTTAAAATTTATTTGTAAATCGATCAGCAAAAACGTTATGCACAACTGGATTATTTCGGTTTGATGACACTGCTGCTGCATATATTAGGCTTAGTAGAAAGTATGAATTTTACTATAACGAAATATAAACAAACCATGAAAATTTGATGATTTGAAGGGAAAAAATGTCAAATTAGGCTAGAGCAATAACTGAAACAAAAGAATCAAGTGGGAATAATGTCGAATTAATTTGAAAAATTATAATACCAACATAAAAACAAAAATAAAAGAGGCTCTTTGAGAAAGAAAAATAAATACACTTTATTAAAAGAGGTAAAAGTAAAATGCTAAGAAAAAAATGCTTATATAAAATGAAGACCTAAAAGTCCGCCGGAGAGTTTGAAACAGATGTGAAACAGGGCAAAAACCAAATCCAAGAATTGATTGAGATTAAGTACATCCCTAGAGAAGAATGAATAACATATCTCAGATAAATAAACGGAACAACAGACCCTGAGTATAAACTTGTAACTCCAGAAATATTATTAAATTAATTAACGTAAATCGTACGAACTGAAATACAAGAATCCATCAGACAGTTCAAAAATAGAACCCCCATGAAAAAAATACAGTAGAGTATACATACTATATATATATATATATATATATATATATATATACATAATACAAAACTACTTTTGTACTCTAGCATTATGGTAAGAAGTTAAAAATCTAAATACCTACAATACGTACATAATTGTACATAATTATATTACCGAAAAGGTAATAAAAACTTCTGTTCGTTAGCAACAAGAGAAAGCGTATATCAAAATGTATTATGAAAAATTTTGTTAATATTACAGTATGCAATATAATATAATGACCAGAATACTTTTATATCTTTGATTATGGCATATTTTTAAAGCGAAGCTTCTATACTGGCATTGTATTACTTTTTTCCCTCTACAGTAAAATGCTGAGGTGAGCGTCACGGAACTAGCGCCACAAGATGGCGTCGTGAAGGGTAGCTTCATAGAATAGCGGCTCTTGGCATCGATTCACTACTCTTGATCAATTCGTTTTTAGTCATCATATATTTACTCTAAAAATAACTAACAAAATTTAGACATTAAAGGAGAATAAAAATTAAAAGAATAATATGTCACTAAAAGACTTGATTTGTAACGATTATCAAAATTTAATAAAAGTCATAAATGTCATCTGATTAATAACAACATTAAATCGTCTGTCTATAAAAAATGTGAAGAACAATTGGACAACACATAGTTTGGATTTAGAGGTGGATTGGGAACAAAAGAGGAATTGTGCGCAATGGTGGTACTATTACAAAAATGCAGAGATTATAATGAAAACGTATTCATATCTAATATAGATTTTCAAAATATTTGACATAGTTCAACCTGGTAAGCTCAAACATGCATTAAAACACATACACCTAGATACCAAGATATTAATTTAATAAAAAATCTACTAAAATCAAACAGCGGTCATGCGGGTGAAAGATAGTGAGACAAATCAAGCAGAAATTCAAAAAGGAGCCAGACAGAGATGTGTGTTGTCACCACAATTATTTAATGTGTACTCCCAACTAATATTTTAGGAGACACTATGGGAAAGAAGTAAGGAATGGAGTTAGCATCATTAATAACATAAAATTTGCAGACTGAACCCCAATTATGACAGAAAATATAGACCATTTACAAATTCTTATAGAAATCATTAACAGATAAAGCAAAAAGATAGGACTAGACTAAACAAATAAAAGTCAATGTTTACAAATAAGAAATTGAGTATGGTTATTAGATTGAGATCGTCGAATGTTATGTATGGTCGCAACTGCTATATGGGGTAGAAGCTTGGACCCTGAAAGCCCAATCTGTAAAAAAATTAAAGGCATTCGAAATGTGGCTATATAGGCGTATTCTTAAAATTCCTTGGACTGTAAAAGTCTCAAACGAAGAAGCGTTAAGACGAATTGTCTATCTGGACATCGTATCTGGGCCACATAGTTCGAAACGATAAATACTCTCTTCGACGCGTCATCATGCAAGGAAGAGTAGACGGAAGAAAAGTCTTGGGAAGAAAGACAAAATCTGACAGATAAATATCAGAGATTGGACTAATCTCAGTGTTGAAGAAATATTATATCTAAAAAATCTAAAAGAATATCTAAAGTCAAATTTAACACGCTTCCATGCCTTGTAGTGAAATTTTATTTCTTATTACGATACCGGATCCTGTAAATGTTTTAAATACATTAAATTAAATCTCTCGTAAATTATAAATCCTAGTCTTAGATTAAAATGACAAACTTCTTAGTATTATGATATGTAGTATTGTGATAATGTGTAGGTGTCACTATTCTTTTAAAAGAAATTTATAGGTTGGTATATAAATTTCACGGTTATGTGTCATACGGTTTCATCTTTCATACAAACATTAAAAACCTTAAAAAGTTTCATTTTATATACAATTAGCACGTTGGCCGTGAAAATGACCTATAAATATGCATTGTTAAAAATTGTATAGATTTATCAATTTAAAATGTTCTTTGTCGTCTTCTGATTATTTATCTCAATTCGTTCCTAATTAAGCACATGTTGTCCACAATGTACCTCTCTCATTTTTTAATCACCACTTTTTTTTACCTTTTGCCATAGTTTTCCTCATTTTCTTTATTCATATCGATTTCACTCATAACGAATATTGGGTAGTTTATTATTTCATGAAAGTTTCTTCTTATATGTCCGTATCATACAAGTTGTCTAGTTATTATACCGTATATAATGTCGTATGTTAATTCCATCTTATTTAACAACAAAATACTAAAAACTTTGTTTTCAAAACTTACACCAAATTAATTGTATCTTATCACTACAGCTGTTTCGGCAGACTGCCTTTCTCAAGTCTCAAGTTTCTTGACTTCATCAATCATCTATTGTATTTCTTATCAAGATTTTTGAAGCAGCTGTGCTCCATTAGTCCATTTTTGTTGCTTTTTGTCACTGTTTCTCTTTTTTCTTTATCGTCATCATTACGTAGCGCTACAACACTGTTTGGGTCTTCGCTAACTACAACTTTTTTCTAAGTTGATCGATTTTCCACGAATCTTCAATGAAATGTTAATTTTCTAAGATATGATTGGATGTTTTCTCTCCATTGTATACTGAGACACCCAAGTGGCATTCTTCTGTGCTAAGTTTCTTCCATACCAGTTTTACAAGTTTGACATCTTGGCGTCTATGCATGTGTCCGATCTACCTTAAGTGATTTATTTTACTGAAAAATATCGTTATAAGTGCTTTCCTTATTCAGTATATTATGTTCTTATTCTATACGGATTTGTAGTGCATTGATATGCTCTGTATTTCTTTAGTGACATTAATTATTAACCGTGATTATTGATCTAAGATATTTAAAGTATTCATACTTTTGAAATTGTAGTTGTTGATTTTATTATTTTATCTAGATGTATTGAATTGCTCTCATCTCTTGATTCGCTTGTATTTGGTTTTCATTTTGTTGATTTTAAGTGAAACATTTTTCATGCTCTCTTCACTTTGTTAAAGATGTCGGACGGGAGAGAGTTTCTTATGAGATCAATATCATTAGCATATACTAGGAGTGCTTTGTACCTTGGTCCGTTAATGGATTGCATCTTAAATATGCGTTATTTCTATTTTAGTAAGCTGTTCATTAATTTTTTGAATATTTAAATCGAGAATCTGTATTTATTCGACTGTTTTATAACACAGTTTCTTGGCGCCTATTTTAATCTCTGTTTTTTTTGGTTCGGTTATCATTATTACAAAGATTTTGCTGGATATCGACATAGGGAACTCGGTGGTATGTCCATAACGTTTCCATAACCAACGTTCGAAAATTTGTCTTACTGTAAAGTCATGACGATTCTACTAGGAAATATAGTGCTATTTAATAATAATAAAGTTCAAGCAACAATTCCTATATGCATTAACTTGGTACTGATATCTCTGCTCCCCGATCCCAGGTAGCAGTCAGGAAAACATTAAAACTGCTACACTCATGCTTCCTATTATCCAGCGATTAGCCAGTCCAGGACTATACGCCTTATCCCTTATCCGGAAAAGGGGTGTCCATCGGACACACTTACAGATATGTTACTATATATTTCAAAAATCACAGTATATTATTACCTCAAAAATTAGGACTTTGTTAGCTTTAAAGTAAACTTATTGGAGACAACAACTAAATATTTTAAGCTAATCAAAATATAATATAAAACAATAAAATTATTTTTACTGACGTAACCGGACAGTGCGTGTCCGTCGGACACAATTTGCTATTCGATGCGGTTACGCTACTGGTCATCAATATTTATCGACTGTCGGTCACGTGAAGTACTAAACAAGCTATGACTAGTTTGACTAGTAATTTATAAGTAAGTATAAAATAAAACGTAGATTGACTCTAGTATACTTCATGATACAATTTCAGCTCTTGAACATTGAACAACACATCAGAAACAGTCAACCAGCAATGTGTGTTGCTAAAGATAAAACTGAGTGGTGATCACAACCTTTTCCGAGTGGACGAACACGAGTTCATAATTTAGTAAAAGAACCACTACACAAAGTTCTATTTCCACATGGAACACGCATTGAAGACCCACTAGACATATTTCGCTTATATTTGACTAAAAATGCTGTGGATGACATTGTCCGTTACACCCATCTAGAGGCTCATCCTGTATTGCAAAATAAACCATGTAAGTCCTACGATAGAATTGAAATGTATGCTTTCTTTGGTCTCCTGTTTACCGCCGGGCGTCTGAAATCAAACTGTGAAAGTTATCAAGCTTTGTAAAATTCAGTTTATGGACCACAGATTTTTCTAGCCATTATGGGTATAAATCGGTTCAAAGAGCTTTTGCGTTTTATTCGTTTCGACGACAAAACGACAAGATCCAAAAGACATAAAAAAGATAAACTAGCTGCTATACGGGATATATAGGATCAAGTACTAGGAAATTTGAAAAAGCATTATTTGCCAGGACGAAATATAATAATCGACGAGCAGTTGATTCATTATCGTGGAACATGTTTATTCAAACACTATATTGTCTCAAAACCCGACAAGTATGGAATAAAAATATTTTGGGCATGTGATTCAGAAACTTTTTATCCTCTTAATGCGATTCCCTATCTCGGCAAAGAAGGTAATCAAGTAGCTACTGGTTTGGTACGTAAAACCAACAGAAACGTAACATGTGAGAACTATTTTACAGACTTATATATTGCTTATAATATGCTATCTAATGGTTTAACAATTGCTAGCACAGTTAGAAAACATAAAAAGTTTATTCCTCCTGAGTTTCAACCATGTAAGAACAAGGAGCCATTGTCTTCTACCCTGTCTTTCTACCAAGGAGCCATTGGTTTTACAAAATAGGCAACATTGGTATCATACGTGCCTAAGCCTATGAAAAGTGTCAGTGTTGTCAACAATGCATTACTCGAATAAGATTAGAGAGGAGATGAACCATAACCCAGAGATTATAATTCTCGACTATAATAAAACAAAAGGTGGAGTTGACTCGCTCGACCCGATAGTGGATCAATATATGTGCAAACGTAAAACAAACCCGCATTGGATTTTCGCATATTTTATGAATATGTTAGATGTATGCTGTCTATCATCTTATGTTATTTGGATCAACCCGCATTCAAACTGGAATATAATAAGACACAAAAAAAGACGTATATTCATAATTGAAACAGCAGAACAACTTATAAAGCCCCATATTATCCGCAGATCGAACGTAGGACTGTCTAAATCAACCAGATTCCTTATGGCAAACTTTGCAGGAGAAGCAACTGCCACTACTGCCACACCTCAGTCAACACAGAAAAAAAGATCTTACTTATATCCATTAAAAAAATCAAGAACAGAAAAACAAACCTGTAATAGTTGCAGCCAGAACATTTGCAACGAGCACAGCAGTGTAAAACATGAGTGTATTAGTTGCCTAAGAAAGTAATACAATGTCGTATCATTGTAGATACTTTAGAATTATAGGTTAAGATTTGCGTTGTTTTTTAGTTTTTATAGACCAAGCACTCACTAATTATTACTTTATTATCCAAAAATAAAAATTTAAAAGAATTGTCACATATTTTAATAATTATAACATAAAATACCATAATATTGTTACAATGTGTCCGACGGACACACTCTGTCCTACTACGCCAGAAAATGTAAGTGTCCGGATGAGGGCGCCTTATTATAGTACTGATATTGCTTCTGATCCTCATAAGTGAATATAATATTCAACGAAGGTTTTAGAAATTTAATAGGATTTTGTATATTAGAATATTATTTCTCTGAGAAAGTGAAGAATATCTATTTGCTATCCGGTTTAATCCATAGATTAAATATTAGAATGCTATAGAATAATGCTACAAGCAGCAAAAAAACAGTCTAATAGTCAGTAATCAGAAAACCAAATAAATGTTCTTTAACATACAAAAGAAAGGATGTAGAGTAGGGCATAACGTAAGAATAAACCCATATAATTTTGAAAGATTGCAGCATTTTGGGTATCGTAGATAACGTTGTCACATAAGAAATAAAATGGAATATTCAGGTAACTAACTGATGCATATATAACTCTCATTACACCTTCAAATCCAGAAGTCTAATACGAATCCCTAAAATCAGGATATATAAAATAGTGATTAAACCAATGCTATTGACTGGATATATGACGAGAACGCTGACAAAACAATGTAAGTAAAACTCAGGTATTAATTAGATCAGTATTACTAGAAAAGCCATTAGAAGTATTGCCAAGAAGTGTAGAGCATATAGTGAAATCTAAATATCGTAGAATAATATATTCACACAGTATCGAGCGAGAACATTATTGATGAGGAAAGGGAGACCCATCGCTGAGAAAGTGAGAAACTAATTGCCAACAGCAAAGGGTACTTTGTAATAAAGTACCCGTACTCTAAAGCATAAACATGTCTTTTCCTACTCTTTAAGTAAGTGATGGATTCGACTGTTACTTGATGGAAATTTATTTTATACTACTACTACTATCGGTTTACAGCGTTCTCCGACGCCTTCCGACTCCTAACCGCCATTCTCCTCTATTCAGCCATAGGCCTGGAGGGATTTCTCTTTCCTCTAGTTCTTTTTCAATTCCCTCTCTCCAGCTTTTTCTCGGCCTTCCTCTTTTCCTTCTCCCTTGTGGTGTGATCTACATGATTGTGACTGCCCATCCAAGCTGTCATATGTCACATGTCACCTTAACATTTCCGTTAATACTGGGAGCCATTCTCTCTCTTGTTGCCGACCAGAATAGCTCCGACTTTTTTAAATAATTTTAAACTGTTTGTCCTTGTCTAGTGTAGTGTTATGTTCAACTTTATGTTTAATTTTGTGTTTATGACATTCTGAAATTATTGTTGGATAGCCCAAAATTGACAAAGTAAGTCTAAAACATTATTCACAAAAAACTTTTATCATCCATTAACTTCGAGTTTTTATCGAGGTTAATCAATTTCTTCATTTAAGAAAACGTTTCTTGGCTTATTTTAGATGCCTCTGAAGATGCTCTAGGGAGCTAAAGTACTTGGACAAGATTTAATTAATAAAACTGTGCTCGATATGTGCCTTTATTTTATCAAAGTACAATAAAAATAGACTATGAATCAATTTTAAGCCAAACACCGGAAAGAATCAGGTGTGCCCTTCAATGTCCCTAACAGAGACTCTTTCACAAATCTGAACATCCAATAGTGTCATGAAATTCTTAAACTCTGGACTTGCTATAAATACCTTGAAGATAATTTGTATCAAACCTTGTCATTCACAGAACTTTGTTTAAAACTAAATGGCAAACTACAACCAGAAAAATAGTATTCTTCGCAAACTTTTCAGCTAAAAATGGGAAGCACATCCTTCAACCCTTAAAACGTAGACGCTTGCACTCTACGCTTTTGCTGCCGAATATACCTTGCCAGTATGGATGACACCAACACATACTTAATACGTAGATTTTGCTATAAATTAGTCAGCCAAATTCAGTGGATATTAAGACTCACATCCATACATAAGCTCTAGAATATCGTAGCTATCAATCCACCTAATATCCAAAGATAAGTAGCTAGAGAACGAAAGAAACCAAGTCTAGATTCGCAACATCGGCAAAAGAATAAGCTGCTCCTCACCATCTGAACCCTCGAGAGGAATTTCCTTATGGTAGCTATCTTCCAGGACGGCTCTTGCCTGCAAACACCGGTTAACCTGTGTGAATGTGGGGTGGTACAAGATTCATCCCACCTTCTTAGATGACTTTGCCCTTCAAATCGCTCTTTTCTGAAGTGGCAAGGAATAATTATTTGAACTGAACATATAAAGTACAGTCAGTAAGCTATTGCTTTTAAAAATCATTGCAAATTTGACACTCACTCCACTTATATTGATTACATATTACCCCTAAATAGAAGATAAAACATTCAGAAGTATGTAATATTGGTGAAGTGGTATATTCTTGTTAGATAAATTAAGAATTCTTCCCTTTTTTGCGCATTACTACCAATTTTTACACAAAAATATCTATCTTAGCACTTAAATATTTATTTTAAGATAAACTATCTAGAATTATATATAGTACACAGAAAAAACCAGAAATAAAATAATAAGGAAACTGTATACAAGATATCGTAAAACAATGGATGAAATAAAAGAAGTTCTTATTAATCAGATTCTTAAATGAAACGTATATAGTGGGGATGGGAAAAACCTACCGGTTTTAACCGACAACCGGTTTTTTTACATCGCAATAACCGGTTTTATCGGTTGTTTTTTTGTCCCGGTTATAACCGGTTTTTTATTTTTAAAGTAAAAACCAGTTATTTATTTTTACGGTAATTAGGATTAGGTTAGGTATTATTTTTGATCCCAATCATAATTATTATTCTCAAGTAATTATTTCAAACAAAACCATAATTCAAATTTTATCTTATTTTATTAATACAGAAGCAAACTGAAAGTGCAAACTCACATCAGCCAGAAACAATTTTTTTATAATATTTCGTTGAAAAGGTATTTGTAATCATAATATTTACATAAGAAGTGATCTGGTACATCATCTATTTTTCACACTTGACTCTTGACATTGAATGTGGGTGAATGGGTTTTTCTGATTACCAAAAGTAATGTTCTGACTATGAATATCGAATTAGGTGCCGATTACGAATACGAATCTCCAAGGATTTCCCTACGTTTTCAAAACGATACACCCATACAGGAAGAAATGAGTTAAAATGTACCTATTATACAAATATACAAACGTGTTAAAAGTAATACATGATAAATTTTTTTTTGATGGTAGTAAAAATAAAAGATGAATTGCATCATCTAATTTATTTTTAAGTAAAATATTTATGTTGATATTATTTTTTTTTTCCCATTTGAAAGAATCTGGGAAATTTTTTATAAGTTGAAATGGTTGGGGTAACAGGAAACAAGGAAACAGGAGAGAATCTCTCTCCTGTTGCTGACTAGAATGTAGCTTCGACTATTTTTTAAATAATTTTAAACTGTTTGTCCTTGTTTAGTGTAGTGTTATGTACAATTTTATGTTTACGACATTCTGCGATTGTTGGATAGCTCAAATTGAACGAAAGGCCCCTGAAGATGCTCCAGGAGGCGAAAGTACTTGGGCAAGATTTAATTAATAAAACTGTGCTCGATATCTGCCTTTCATTTTATCAAAGTTCATTTATTTGAGCATTCAACCTTATATCAACTTACATCCAATTTAGGCTCGGAAGTTAGGACGTACCTAACCGAAATCGGAAAACTTTCTCCTTCCTGCTCCTTCCAGAATGAAAAAGCCAAAGTGAGTTTAAAATCAAACCCTCTTTGGTCTTCATACGATCTGGAGTTGGTGAACAGTGATTCCAGTTCAAGTTCTCAGGACACACGGAATTTAAAGTTCTTTTCCAAATGGACTGACTCTATATTTGCAGCAGCCTTTGCTGCCGAGATTAAGTGATCCGTTTTCATTCTGGGAGCAGAACAGAACCTGTATGCCAGGCTTGGCTTTTATAGCTAAAAAATACATGTCGTTGGTCGGAAGTTCGGTGGCATCAGAGAGACTGGTGTCATCATTGAATGATATTGTGTCAGATAAGAGAAGCCGCTTAACCGATCAACATATATATGATCGAGTTTTTCTCAATAGGTTTCATGAAAAATACAACACAATGCTAAATCAATTTCATATAATATGACCTATTTGTAACCTTCTGGTTCTTACCTATACTTTTTACTTAAAATATTACTTTATTCTACTTATATTATACTTTTATTGTATATTATTGCAATATGTATATTAATCTTACGCTATATTATATTGAATAATAATTAATAAATATATAATAATAATAAAATAATAAATAAATATAATAATTAATAGAATAAAATGGTTTTATTAAAAATTGTGTTTTATTTATATTGATATTGATGTTCTTTCGATAGTACCTTCTAATTTTGATCATATTGATATCGAGTCGAATGAAGTATCGCAAACTAAAGTGCATTGTAAATGTAACTTTGTAACCTATTGGATTAAAAAAACCAAAAACCGGTTTTTGGAAAAACCGGTTTTTTTGGCCGGTTATAACCGCCAGGTTAAACCGTAAGCAAAAAAAAACCGGTATAACCGAAAACCGGTGTTTTGTCAAAAACCGCCATCCCTAGTATATAGACATACTGACGTTAACAAAATACATTAGGAAATTTCCGCATATGAAAAAATACATCCAATTTGGTAATGAAATCCTTTTGTAGCCATAAAGCTATTTTTAGAAAAGCACGTACCTACCAAAAACAGGTATTTGATAGTATACATATCTATTACATACTGTAATGCGTATGAATGGTAACAAAAATAAGGAGTCCGTATGAACCGTTTAGAAGATACGCTGGAAATATACGGCTTAATCGCCTAGTTGCCAAACTATCGGAGCTTACTTAGACCGATATACTTATGGTTCCAATATACAGTGAAAAAGATCTGAACGACCCCTGTAATATATACACGTGAACTAAGCGATATACATTCATGATACAGGGCTACTTATGAGCTCCACAAAATTTTTAAAAATTATGAAACTATACATGTTAACGAATCGACAGAGTCAATATTATGGAATAGTCAAGTGAGCTCCGTATATCGGTGTCCACTTGACCACGGAGCTCTTTTGAACCTGAATTTGAACATGGGCGAAGTTCACTTTATGCCGTAGATATATATATATATATATATATATATATATATATATATATATATATATATATATATATATATATATATATATATATATATACTGCGAAAACCAGGTAAATGTCGGAATACCGAAATCGAGAAAAAACGTTTTTAAAGTTTAGTTTTATATTGTGAATTAAGCAGTCAGCTTGTTTTTGATATTAGGTATTCTAGTGAAAGATGCATATATCTGAAATGATATTCTATCATTAGTTTGAAAAAGTTGAGACACCTATCTGACTAATCCTAAATTTAAGTTGGAAATGCTATCACTTACCTGGTTTTACCTGTAAATCTAAATAAATCAATTACTCTTCAAATAACATATTTAACACAAATATAATAAACCAAGTATAATATTGTCCAGTTTTGTGATCGAGATATGAGGCTTTTTCTAGGTAATAGCAATGTTTTAAGGTATTAGTCGATATTTAGGACATTTAACTGGTTTTCCCTGAAAATTTTATTAACAGCTGTGTGTAGTTATTGTTATTATTTATATGAATGACAGGCAGTTTTATAGAAAAAATCAAATTTATTTCGAATATAATAATAGCAATATTATTATTATGAGGCTTCCTCGTCCGATTCGTCACTGAAAGCAGGCTCTGGCAAGATGTCTGTTACATCATTTCCCCTTTTCAAATTACGATACCACCCGTGATATTCCTCCGGTATCACTCCCTTATCACATAGCTGTACCAAATCTCTCTTTTTTGCTATGCTAATTGGCAAATGTGCATCATAAAGTCGCTTAAGTTCTTCAAGATTGCTTGAATTAGTTGATAACTTGGCGTGCTTTTTTCTTGTTGACTGCCGTGCAGTATTAGTAAGGAAATAATTGAAGCTTGTTGATATGTCATAATTAAAATAGATCCTGTTTGTCTCTTCTTTCACCAATCTCATTCTTTTTATCTTCAACCACATTATTTTTTCGCCGTTTTGGTCTTTTGTCCGGTTTTTAATTAAAGTGTGTGATAAGTTTTTTAAATTATAAAAGTAGTAGTATTTAAATTTTTTACATTTGTATGGTTCTATACATACTTTTTTATCATCAACCTTGATATTTTTATTTCCTCTTGCATTTTGAAAAACAGACAAGTAATCTGGCATCCCATAGATAGATCTGTGTTTTTTAGCGGTTTCGTTACTACTCTGCATAGAGTCAACTTCCATATAGGAATGTCCAGGCTCTAAAAATTTGCGTTCAATAATATTTAAACGGATTCTGTCCTCTGCAGGTATCAGAAAATAAACTTATTTCACTTACATATTCTGGAACACATTTTGATAAGTGGTGAAGTATAATGCTTTCTATTTCAGAACTTCCTTGTCTACCGTTAATTTCTGACCAGTCAAAACAGTAAGCTGCATTTGGTAATGCGGCTTCATATACACACAAATTGTAGACACATAATTTTCGAGAATAATATAGTTTTCCAGTCAATCCACTTGGAATTTGTAGTACGGCCTGTAGATCGAAAGTAACTGAAAATCCCGTTGTTCATTAGATATTTTCTTATCATTTTGTTTTTTAAGATTACATACTTCTTTTCTTTTCTTATGTTCTCTGTAACTGTCTTCTAAATCCGATTTGTCAGTTGGATTAGCCCTATCATATTTATAACAAACTAAACATTGATCTTTTTTAGCAACAAAAAAGCTTAAATTATAGTCGTTAGAAAATATTCTTCGATATGTAATTTCGCTAACACCTTCCAGTTTCTTCTGCTCATAGTCATTTATAAAAAGTTGGTACATTTTTCTTATACTTAAATATTTGTCCAAATATCTACGCTTTGAACTTTGGCGAATATAATGTGGGCCCATGGTTGGAAAAGATTCAATATGAGCCTTCACGATTTTTCGGGTTTTACTGCTTGTTTTATTTGGCGGTGTATGCTTGCCTCTTTTATCAGTATCTGCATAACAGCCTTGAATACCAGTTTTTCTTACAACATCTTGTATTAACGACGCTGATATACAAAGTGTCTTACAAAGAAATTTCTCACATACCTGTATTTCTTGACCATTCAAAGAAAAGTAACACTTTTTGGAAAATGCACGTGGTTTTTTAAACTTCAACGAACTGCAACGACTCTCTTGGGTGGCTCCGTTTTAATACGTGCAATAAGAAAATGTTTCTGGCCTATATATTCTAACTTTCAATAATCACGACATAGTCTTTGTCTGTAATCTTCGCTGAAATAACTGGCACATTTGTAAAAGCACTCTGAACAATTAACTGGTTTTGGCATTGCTGGTCTATGGTCTTTTTTTTATCTTATAAGGCAAACCCTCAGCACGCCTCCTTTTTGCGACATTTATTACCCAATCTTTGGGGTTAGCTTTTCTCCAACGTTTTAGTGGACGTACGTCTTTCCATACTTTGTCAAGAAGTAGATTTAATATCCAACTAGCTATTTCAGTTGACACTAAATTGTTCGTGGGTGCACCTATTTCAGTATCTTTTTTCTCATCATTTAGGCTATCAAAGTGTGTAAATCATATAGACTTCCTAGAGAGAGCGATCCCTCTTCACTTGGCTGATATGTGGGGTCTACATCTGAAAAGTCACTATCAAAAATGGATTCCATCATTGAGACTATATTGTTCTCAGAATCATCAAGAATTGAACTGCTGTCTTCAGTTATTCTATCTGTGTATGTGTTATAAAGATCATTTATGGGTTTAGCTTAGTAACCATTTCTAAATTTTAACTCAACCCGTTTTCAGGTAGAATGAAGTAAGTGTACTTAAAGGTTTTTACTAGTCGATATGAAAGAGAAATTTTAATAAATCATACACGTAAAATGTATTAAAGACACTTATCACCTTTTTACTGAATATGGTTTGCAGTAGTAGAAATATATTGTTGTCCGGCATAATAATATATGTGGGCTTACTTTGTTTTACATGCAACAGAACTTTAATTTTATGGAAGTAAGTAGCGATATATTGTTTTATTTGAAAATGAAAAGTTGGTTAGGTGTAACTTATTTGTTTATTACACAAACAAATTATCTTCTGAATGGATAGTCGTATCATTTATTGGGTTTTACCTGTATGAAGAGCGGAAAAAGCTGAGAATTTTGGTATACTTAACTCAATATTTTAAAATTTGTCATTTACCTGGTTTTCGTAGTATACCGACGATATATATATATATATATATATATATATATATATATATATATATATATATATATATATATATATATATATATATATATATTCTTATGATTCATTTTATCTGCCAAAGATAAAATTAAAATTACTAAATAGACCATCTAAATAAATTTTCAAGATATCCTGGAGAGTTGTTATGCTATATAAAAATACAAAATAATATTGGTTTGCTCTTAATATTTCAAAGTATAAAATATTATAAGTCAAAAATTCACCTAATAAACTATAAAAGATATTTCGAAGAAATGAAAGTCCATTATCTTTGGATTACCTGTAGTAAACAAAATTTAAAGATATGCATAAATTATTTTCTTTGTAAAATATATTTGAGTGAACGTAGTGAAATAATGGAACAATGGGAGAGAAGTTATCATAAGAGAAATGAAAGGAGTAGAAACGTGGTGCTCGGAATACCAAATGGAAATTGAAGATGGAGAAAAACCAGAAGAAGAAATAAAGGATGAGGACAAAGAAGAAATGGCAATTATAGACGAGAGTCCAGTATTTTGTGAAGAAATATTATGGACAGTGAACACACGTGAACAAAATGAGGATGAAAGAAAAATAAAATGTGAAGAAAACACGGAAAAGGGCAAGAAACATGAGAATCGGAAAACTGATGATTTAAACAAAGAACAAACGGTAGAAATGAATTTGACAACGAAGCAAGGACAAAGAAAGAAGAAAAAACAGAAATCAAAATTAAAAAATGGAATAGAGAATTCCGCAAAAGAAGAGATGAGCTCAGCCGAAAAAGAAAAAGAAAAATCAGGTTTGATAAAAGAAAAGGGAAACGATATAATTGAAACGGGAGTGTTTATAGAAGAAATATGCGAGATGGAGAAAACGAAATTAATTTCCGAGTTGGAAGCTGTAAAATTTGAAAAGAAAAATTTGCAGATGTTGCTGGAAATAAAACTGATGACAAAAAAGGACTTATGGATCGCCTAAATAAATTTACATTTATAGAAGAAAGTTTAAACATGAAAATTGACAGATTGTTAAGACTTTTAGGAGAACAAAAACGAAAAATTGTGGAATTAGAATCTTATGTTACAGCCAGTAAATTTGTTTTTTCGAATTTAAGATCAAGCTTTGATGTAGAAAACTTGCAGAAACAAGGATCTCAAATACCTGATTCATATGCGCATACCAAAAAACATATCGGTTACAAAAACTCACAAAAAACATACAGGAAAGCTTTTTCAGGATCAGCTAAACTGGATTCGATAGCGAATGAAACTAAAGAGATCTTAAATCAGATCAGTTTGCAGTACGATCCTAAAATGGGATCAAAGTTTTGTTGCAACTTTGGCAGTAGTATTAAAGGGGTGAGGAAGCTGCTCGAGAAAGATATGGCTTTAAGACAAGAACAGACTTCCCAGAAAATTGAATCTTTACGAAAAATAAAAGAAGTTGGTTAGGATAAAATGATAACAAGAGAAATTTTTTTGTTTGAGAGAAAATATTTTTTTCACTTATAAAAAAAAAATATTTGTATCTCAAACAAGGCGGGGATGTTGTTATGATTCATTTTATCCGCCAAAGATAAAATTAAAATTACTAAATAGACCATCTAAATAAATTTTCAAGATATCCTGGAGAGTTGATATGCTATGTAAAAATACAAAACAATATTGGTTTGCTCTTAATATTTCAAAGTATAAAATATTATAAGTCAAAAATTCACCTAATAAACTATAAAAGATATTTCGAAGAAATGAAAGTCCATTATCTTTGAATTACCTGTAGTAAACAAAATTTAAAGATATGCATAAATTATTTTCTTTGTAAAATATATTTGAGTGAACGTAGTGAAATAATGGAACAATGGGAGAGTGGATTTTCCAAATAGACTTGTACGCGGATACGGTGAATAAGACAATAGAATCGAAATATTTAAAATGTATAATTCTCCGTTAGTTTTTAAGAATTTGTAGAACCAATTAGCATGTTAATAGTATTTAGGAAATTTATAATTGTATGTAAAATTGTTTGTTTGTTATCTAAATGGTTGATGGAGATACGTATGACGAACTGTGATTGGAGGAGATAAAAAAAGGTGGGATAGCTATGTACGGATGAGGGTTTAGCTAGATTTTTGAGGGAGGAAAGATAATCAGTTGTTTTCCAAGGGTGCAAGGTGAACAGTCGTTGTTCTTTGGTGGTTCCCAAGTGATAGTAAGCATTAGAAGTGAATGTTTGTGAGTTTTCGTGGACTAAGTGTATCCTAACGGAAGCTGATCCAGTAAAATATTGTAAGTCATATTTTTCTACTTATATATTCCAAGAGTCACTGTTCAGGCCAGAACGAGAGATTCAGTTTATCGAGAGGAGAAGAGGCTAGCATCTTTTGAACGATACGTGCATCTGAATTGCTGATTACTACAAGGAACAAGGATTTGGACAACTCATCATCAGAGAGATAGTTTTTTTTGATTTAAAACAATTTTGAACAATTTTGATTTAAAATTTTAATTTATATAGTATATAATATTAATTTTTGAAGGTTCACGTACGTAGAACAAAATTTTATTTATATAAAGCATAGATATTGAAGCACGAATATAACCCTGAGATAAGAGAATTAAATAGTGTGATAAAATCATGATTGCATCATTTAAATAAGTTTAATTAATTAATTAATTAGCTAATTAATTGCTTGGCGCAACTCTGACTTATAATATCACATTAATATATATATATATATATATATATATATATATATATATATATATATATATATATATATATATATATATATATATGAAAATTACTGAGTTCTCGGGAAGAACCGGGTTGAGAATTTAAAACTCGACGTTTCGGCACCCATTTTGGTGCCATTATCAAGAGTGATACGGTTCGGTTCGAGTTCGGGGTCTCAATCTGCCTACTCCCCTCACTCGAGACGTACCAGTATCGTGTTCTATATTGCAAGAACTGTCTCTCGGCACTGAGGTCTCAATCTGCCTACTCCTCAGTGTCGAGTGACAACCGGTCTTACCCTGTGTGGCTGCTTTTATACTCGCTGTATGCGCGGGAACGGTATGCGCTGACGTGGTCTGAACTGACGTGGCCTGAGCGGTGTGGGCGGGAGGTCGCTGAAGCAGGGGTCGCCATGTTGCCGGCAATCGTTTCGCGTCATCGCGCGTGTTCAAGCTGTTAGGCCGTTTTTCGATTTCGATAGCTTCACGAATGATTCTCGCTTTTAATGAGCGGATGGGAGCGATGGTTTTTGCTTTTTCGAAATCTATTTTGTGGCCTGTCTGAATATGATGTTGGGCTAGGGCTGAAGTGGTATCGGAATGTTTGACTGATAGAGAATGTTCGTAAATACGGTTATGGATTCGTCGGTTTGTCTGTCCTACATTTGTACGTGGGCAACTGGAACAAGGTATCTCGTAGACACCATGGTCTTCATTGGGGATTTGGTCTTTTACGGATCTGACGAGATTGGACAATTTGGAGTGAGTGGTGAAGATGGTTTTGATATTAAGAGGGATAAGAGTTCTACTGATCTTGTCAGTGACACCTTTAATGAAAGGTAGAAAGATTTTGGGTTGATCCGGCGGCAAGGTTTCTTTTTTGGATGGAATGGGGTTTAGAAGTTTTTGAATGCTTCTATTGATTTGGGTTTTGTGGTAGCCGTTTTGTAGGAGTGTTTGTCTTATTGAATTGATTTCGGATGACCTGTGATTGTTGTCGCTAAGTCTTATGGAACGGGAAATAAGAGTGTTGATGACTGAATTAAGTTGGGCGGGGTGATGATGTGACTGGGAATTGAGATAGCGGTTTGTATGAGTGGGTTTCCGGTACACGGAATAGGAAAAACTGTGAGGTGGATTTTTCTGAATAAGAACATCAAGGAATGGCAAAGACGCTTCAGACTCAACTTCCATCGTGAATTGAATGCTGGGATGTATTCCATTCAGGTGGGAGAGGAAGAGATCTAATGTGTCTTTACCATGGGGCCAAATGACAAAGGTGTCATCAACGTACCGTAACCAGCAGGTGGGTTTGAGATTTGACGAGGACAAGGCTACTGTTTCGAAATGTTCCATGTATATATCTGCTATTACGGGAGAGAGGGGCGATCCCATTGGGGCACCTTTGATTTGACGATAGAAATGATTTTGGAACGTGAAATATGTATTTGACATGCAGTGTTTTATAAGAGATAATGTGTCTTGGGGAATTTGATGTTTAAAGTCCAAGATGGAAATGGTTTCATCGATGGGAATGTTGGTGAATAAAGAGACAATGTCAAAACTGACTAGTATGTCTGAGGGTGAAATAGAAAAGTTTTTCAGAAGATCAATGAAATGAAAAGAGTTTTTGACAAAGGACGAGGCGTTTTCGGCTAATGGTTGTAAGGATGAAGCGAGATGTTTTGCCAATTTCTGAGTGGGACAGTTGTATGCAGTGACGATGGGTCTTAGGGGAACATTGGGCTTATGGATTTTTGGAAGGCCGTATATCTTTGGAATTCGGGATGATTTTTCTCTGGGTATAAGAGATTTTTTGAGGTCTGGAGGTAGAGTAGACTTATTTATAATGGATTTGGTCGTTTTTTCTAGATATGTGGTTGGATCATTTGGGACATGTTTGTATTCTGTGGAATTCAGAAGTTCGGACATTTTGTCGAAATAGTTAGAAGAGTTGAAAATGACGGTGGCATTACCTTTGTCGGCCGGAAGGATGACGATGTCAGGGTTGTTGTAAAGTTCTTTGAGGGCACGTCTTTCTGAAAGACTGATATTTGAAGGTGGGGGTTTAGAAGTACGGAGAATTCTGGCGACATCTTGTCTATCAACTTCGGCTTGGTCGGAAGGAAGATGGGAAATAGCTTCTTCAGTTTGACAAATAATTTTCTCAGTTGGAATGGAAAGAGGAGTGACAGAGAAATTGAAGCCTTTTGGCAGAGCTTTGGTAGCTGAATCGGATATGTGAATATCTGAGAAATTGTGAACAACAGTAGAAGGTTGTTGATTTGAAATGGGCGGTGGATTTTGCTGAGAGATAAGTTGGTCCAGTTTGCGTTTCTGGGTTTGGGTTTTGTTGTCAGAAATGTGTTGGGCTTTTTGGTGAGAAAGACGATCGAAAGTGTCCCATAATAATGGATGGATATTGAAAGAGTGAATGTCATTGTAGGTTTTAAGAAGTTGGGAATTTGTTGTATTGGGAACTTGCGTCGGGTGGAATGAATTGAATTTCTAAGAAGCGAAAGACCAGTGGCTCTAAGAATTTTGGAAATTGATGAAGATTTGGTGTGATGTTTAATTTGTAAAGATTTTGGAATGACTTGATGGTCACGACATGATTTAAGAAAAGCAAGATCACAGAGAAGACGGTATTTGCGTGTTAGAAGATTAGAAAAAGATTTAGTAAGAATTAAAAATTCCTCCCCGTAGAGGCGAATAAAATGTTCAAATAAGTTTCCGCGGTCAGATAAATGAAAATTACTGAGTTCTCGGGAAGAACCGCGTTGAGAATTTAAAACTCGACGTTTCGGCACCCATTTTGGAACCATTATCAAGAGTGATACGGTTCGGTTCGAGTTCGGGGTCTCAATCTGCCTACTCCCCTCACTCGAGACGTACCAGTATCGTGTTCTATATTGCAAGAACTGTCTCTCGGCACTGAGGTCTCAATCTGCCTACTCCTCAGTGTCGAGTGACAACCGGTCTTACCCTGTGTGGCTTTTATACTCGCTGTATGCGCGGGAACGGTATGCGCTGACGTGGTCTGAACTGACGTGGCCTGAGCGGTGTGGGCGGGAGGTCGCTCAAGCAGGGGTCGCCATATTGCCGGCAATCGTTTCGCGTCATCGCGCGTGTTCAAGTATATAATAAATGCATTTATAGCTGCAATATTAACCAAGCCATAGTACAAAACAAGAAACGCCCACCCACGGGTGGGGTCTGTCAGGATACTTTTGCAAGTAGCGATTGAAGGGATTCATACAATTTCACCAAATTATGCTAAAATGTACTATTCAGTGCTATTAAAAGGTACACCAAGTCTAGGAAAAAAATACAAAAAAAAATTTAAAAAATTAAGCAATTTCATTTATAGTTGTACTGATAGACCCCACCCGTGGGAAGGAGGGTTAAGCCGTCTGGAGGCGGTCTTGTGTGCTAGAGGGTTAACGTGAGTTAGTACTGAGGGGAAGTTGAGAGTAAATAAAAAAATTAGATATCCATTATGCATTGCAATACTATATTCACTTCCTCATCTCATGCTGCCCATGGTACAATGAATACACATGTGTACCTATTCATTGTACCATGCATGCTGCCGGTCAAAGAAATTAACATAATCTTTTAGGTTATCTAATATAATAATAGTCTCCCGTTTTATACCGCTGTCGCGGCTTTGGGAGTATAGCAGGGTAGTCTGCTATATCTAGGGCCTACGGTATACAAGGAAGGTAACATGGCCAGTGCTACGCTTCAACCGTCTATTATTACCCCTGGTTTTACCCAAGGTACTCATTTTTATTCAGGCTGAGTCGACCTGGGGCCTATAGACATTTTTAAAATGTCTAGATGTTCTTGCCGGCGGTGGGATTCGAACCCCACCGCGGCAATATTCGAATATTATCTATATAACCTATAAAAAACTCATAACAAAAAAATCTCCCTAATGTGAGCATACCCTATATTTATAATGATAAGAATGTTAGGCCAAAGAATGAAAGCTGTTAGGCCGTTTTTCGATTTCGATAGCTTCACGAATGATTCTCGATTTTAAGGAGCGGATGGGGGCGATGGTTTTTACTTTTTCGAAATCTATTTTGTGGCCTGTTTGAATATGATGTTGGGCTAGGGCTGAAGTAGTATCGGAATGTTTGACAGATATAGAATGTTCGTAAATACGGTTATGGATTCGTCGGTTTGTCTGTCCGATGTATGTACGTGGGCAACTGGAACAGGGTATCTCGTAGACACCATGGTCTTCATTAGGGATTTGGTCTTTTACGGATCTGACGAGATTGGATAACTTGGAGTGAGTAGTGAAGATGGTTTTGATATTTAGAGGAAGAAGAGTTCTACTGATTTTATCAGTGACACCTTTAATAAAAGGTAGAAAGATTTTGGGTTGATCCGGCGGCAAGGTTTCTTTTTTGGATGGAATGGGGTTTAGATGTTTTTGAATGCTCTTATTGATTTGGATATATATATATATATATATATATATATATATATATATATATATATATATATATATATATATATATATAAATATATATATATATATATATATATATATATATATATAAATTTAAAATATATTCAATGGTTAAATAGCAAAGGTTTTATCGGTCAATAATTGGCAAATGAAAGTCGTCAACTACTTTATTGATTTATTCGAATATGTTTCGCTTTTATTTTTAATGATTTAAAACCTAAAAAATCTAAAAACTGTAGTGAACTGATGATGCTTGTAAAAATAAAAGCGAAACGTATTCGAATAAATCAATAAAGTAGTTAACTTTAATTTAAATTTAATTTTTAACTTAAAATTTTTAATGAATTATTTTAAGGTATGTAATATGCATTCGAGTGAATATAAAATTATAAAAAATATGCATTCGAGTGAATAAATTTCAATTATGTGGATTTTTAGATGAGCGGAAATTGTACTAAATATGCAGTGTATTCAACAAAAGGAAAGGTGTTTTTAATCCAGCTGGTAAAGGAAAATAATACTGTAGAGAATAAAAGGACAGACAGTGCTTCCTTAATAAAAAAAAAGAAGGGTTGGGAGTACAATACATCATATTATATAACTGCCAGCCTGAGGTAGATATATTAAGGACTTCAGAACAGCTACAAAAATTGTAAACCAAATTGAAACAGAGGTAAAATACTTTTATTTATTCAAGCACAGTTTTTATCGTAGAAAATGCAGAGAAACAACAGCATGCTGGCTACAGGTGATGGCCCTTTGAAAAAACCAAAGCCTGATGTAGTGCTGGAGTTTGTGAAAGTTGCTGTCCCCGACATATATGTAAGCATCGACTGTCCTTGGGACAGCACAGAAGTATTTGGAAGAGGTAAATTTACTATATTTTCATACTTAATATAATTGTAGAACAAAAGGAGGCCCACCAGCTAGGAGGACATGTAAGTTTAATTACTGTAACATCAGAATTATCTGACTCCCTCCATTGCTTTTCCAGTTCAAAATAAAGAGTTGTTATGTATGATAATTTTGAGAAATCCTACCTGTACATATAATAATAATTTCAAGTAATACTTGTAATATGACACCTATTGTTCCTATAGAATATGTCAATGTGCTTCAAATGGTAAGTAATCTTAAATATACTTATGGCAATATGTAACAATAATAACAAACACTACTACTAATGTAGTAGTGGCTATTATAATTGCAAATAAAAAACATTCGCCAAAAAAATGTTTGAATTATTCCAAAGGTTAATAGTAATCTATAGTTATTGATTTTTAAAACAATCATTTATATATAACTATTCTTATTTTGTACTTAATGTATTATATTGAAAACTGTTAAAAATTCTAAATTTAAATATTAGTTGTGGTTATTTTTTTTTGTGATTTTGTTTTTAATGTATACTATGGTGGTTGTAAAGCGATTATTATATTATTTTATATTTAACAAGCCTGATATTATTCCATTTTTTAGTTTTATAAATTGTTACATTCAAATTTACTTATCGTCAAGGTTTATAAATATATTTTTAAATAAAGAATATTAATATTTTAAATGTGTAATTAATTTTATATTTGATAAGGAAAGGTTTTATGAAAGGAATAAACACTTATTTAAAAGGAGGGAGACAACTCGAACCCAATAACGATATACTTGCTTAAGTCGTCTGAGTATAGTATAACCCTCATTTATTTTAAATTAAAATATAAAAAATACATTTCGACATATAAAATAAAAAAGAATTACATTTAACATAAGTATTCAATAATATATTCACATTCTCATACATAACATTGTTGAATAAAATGTCACCTAAAATTTAAACCTTGTTCCACATCATTAACATTTCTATTTACTGGCACATCAGTATTTTCTAGAAAATCATCATCACTATAATTATTTTCCTGTAAACACATATTGCAGACTACTGCTGTAGCACTTTTAGCATTATTATTGCAAGATATGTATTTAATTTGATTTGTAGGCTTCATTGCAGACAGGGAAACCATATTTTCCAGGTTCTAAATAGCCTGGATCAGATATATCAGGTATATCAAATAACCTATTTTTTATTTAGCCCATTATCAATAAATACCTTACTTTAATGCTGGAGTAAGTAGATAGTGCATGTGCTGCATGCATATTCACTATTCATAATAATTCACCTATTAATAATTCTAGAATTTGTCCTCTTTCCATTCTAACTCTTAATCAAGTTTGATCAACTATTAAGCTGCCATGACTTAATCCTGGATGTTGAACAACAATATCCATAATCTCAAAAAACAAAAAAATTTACTGTATTGAAACGAATTGGAAAAAAAATATAAATAAAAACAAACAAGTTTGGTTAGGATCCCGTGCTCAAGGCAGGTCGATCCCACGGTTCGTAGACTTACTACGGTTGCCCGGGTTGCCTCTTCCGACTGGGGTGGGGATGCTTGAGTTACGTCACCAGAGTACACAAGAATACAAAACCCATTTATTCGCGATTGAAACTGAATGTAGAGGGCAGGTCGATTGCAGTGTTGATTGATTGAAAGGGAAGAATTACGTCACGAGAGTACAGTTTCGGGCTTAATGTTCATTGGTTAGGCGGAAGAGCCAACCGTAATAAGTCTACGAACCGTGGGTCGATCCCAACGTTAGTAGATGTTAAGTGTCGATCCGATGCTTGAGCACGAGCTGTCATTTTTATGTACTCAAGCTCGAGTTCGTGCTCGAGATCCGTTTATAAAACACAAAAACGACTCAAGATCGGCCTCAAGCATCGACCGATACTTGAGTACCGACTATAAATATGGGCCTTAGAGCCAGACTTTATCGGGGTCACCAGCAAATTGAGCTGGCGTATCACCATGACGTTAAAGCCATAGAAACAAAAGAAGAAGAAGAACCCAAAGTCATATGATAAAATCATGTGATGTAAGAAGTCTACTTAACTGTTTTGCCCTATAGAAGTTTGAACACAGTGTCCATTCAAATATAAAATAATTTAGGGACGATTTTCACATTTGGTCCCATTGAAGATAGCTACAAAGGAGCTGTGAATTAAATTCACAAAACAAATTTTTGACGTTTGACTGTGTTGTCATGTCTTTATAATGTATATGTTGTAGGCTTCAATTACAAATAGAGAAGCTTTCAAAAACACATTTTTTTTATATTATTATATGAATTATGCAATTTTTTTATTTTTTTATATACAACACGAACGACTAAATACTCGTTTCTTCTCATATAAATTGCAGTTATTATTACAACATTTTTTTGGCATTTGCGTTTGATCATAAGCTAATAGATTTGGCAATCCTCAAACCACTAGTTGACAGATTGTTACAGATGGTCACCAGATATCTGTGGAAAGTACCTGAATACTATTCTTATTATTTTTTGAAAGAATTTCTTTTTTACTGTTAGTTTGTTAAGGCAGCTTTACATCTAGGCTATGCAGGTCTCATGCTATGCAAGTCCATCTTGCATGGCACATCTCTTTTGACCTTTTTACATCAGAGATATTTCTGTGCAATTTTAGATCCCACTTTCATTGTTGCCAACAGAGAAAATATTTATCAATTTGAGGTTATTTTATTTTAAATAAATATAATTAAGTACTAAAATAAATAATATAATAAATAAATATACACTATTTATGGTTATTAAAAGGGTGAAGGATATCAACCAAAGAAAAGAAAACGTTGTTATTGTTGAATATTGCTGTTGTAGCAACAATCATGAAAAATAATAAAAAAAGAAAACCTAGAAAATGCTGGGTCAAACCTTGATTGAATGCAGGACTGGAAAATTTGAAGTTACTCCAAGAGTTCTTGGATGCTAGAGACCTTCAAAGTTTTAAAAACTTTCTTCGAATGAACGAGTCCACTTTCCTTAAGCTCCTGGAAAAAATTAATCCCTTAATTCAGAAAAGAGATACCAATTTTCGCCAGTGCATTCCATCAAGGACCAAATTAATTATAACTTTAAGGTATCTGGCAACTGGTGAAACGTTTCGATCTCTAATGTACAATTTTAGAGTATCAGAATCAGCTATATCCCAATTTATTCCCATTGTGTGTAGGCAATTTATGATATACGCTAAAGATAGAGATAAGGTTATGTTTTATTCTATAATCTATTATAAATTGTTATGTTGGCAACATGAATTTTAACGATAAATTGCAAGAAAATAGCATGAAAAATAGAACATGTTCTAATTTTTCGTCTAGCACAGGAATTGCATGGAAATAGCCCGTGGGCATGCGCAGTTCCATGATCTGTCTTGCATGGCTCTTGCCTAGCATGAAAATAGCATAATGTAAAACTGTCTTTAACGTTCTATTGGATTTTTATTAATTATAAATCACATGCTATTTCCCGATTTATTAAAAAAACATGGCAACACAGTCAAGAACCAACATTTCGTTCTATGAACTTTAATTGACAGCTCAATTATAGCTATCTTCAATGGGACCAAATGTGAAAATCGTCCATAATTTAGTGTTATATGGGTATATTCGATTGTCTAGAGTCTAGAGCAAGTTGAGAATATCCCCCTGAATTAGCTGGGCAAATTATCCCCTGGGCTGGGATATTACCCAATACCCAATAAAGGAAGAAGAAGAAGAAGTAATCCCTAACCTTTAAATCTGAATATTTATAATCATATAATCTCATTTTTACAAAAACCAATTTGCAGCTAAACTTAAACATAATTAAGAAGCCAAATTAATTTATTTCATGTATAAAGTGTAGTCAATGTGTGTCATGTGTTTTTTTTTACTTAAAAATGAATTTCACATCTCTGAAAAAATTATTTAGAATATGTCAAAAACAACCAGTTTTAGTAGTATGTTCACAAAAACTAACCACTAAATCAATAGAACATAGAGACAGAGCTGTTATTGAAGCTGAAAAAATTGTAGGTTATCCTACCTCCTTTTTAAATTTGCGATGGCTACTTAATGATGAAGTTGCCAATATTGCCGTACATTTGAAGAAGCTAATTGGAACAAAACACCCCTTGGTACACACTGCAAGGTATAAAAAATAATTGAATATTTTTTTAAATCTCGTTTTTCTTACAATAGGTTGTTATAGGGAATTACTTTTAAATAAAGAAGTTCCATCCTGGGGACTAATTGTTTTGTTAATATCAAAAGCTGGTGGACTGAGGACAAAATTGTCCCAACTTGATTGTGATATAAATGCAGGTGAGATTGTTTTATTATATTAACGCGGTTAATCAGGTCTGACACTGACAAATTTTTCAATTTCTAATTTAACCCACCACTGTCTGTCAGAGGGCACATAAAGCTGTTCCGGCTATGTAAGTAGTCGTTAAGTCATGTTAAAGGTGCTTGTGCCACCTGATCTCCTAACACTAGACCTTATTCAGAATGTTACACAAACTTTACTTTTTATCAAAGCTAAGTTTCTTCTTAGAGTGCAATGTCCTTACAGAATGTCTCTACAAACACCTTGAATTTATTCATGATAACAGCATTCAAAGTAACAAGTTTCACATCTATACAAAAGTACAGACCATACATAATATAATTCAATGAGTTATTGGATAATAGAGGCCTGCATTTTTGAAATGTGTTTGTTGTCTGTTCAATTCTACATCTGATTCGAGAGGACAAATATAAATTCTGGGTGATCCAACATCTAATTGTCCAATATTTGAATCATTGTACTATTTCAAACATTTGTTTCTTCTTCTAAGGATACATCTTCTAAGGATAGTGCATAACCTTCATTCTTCCTCAACATTAAGGGTACATTACTTTTGTTTATTGCAGTAACTTCATTATTTTCTTTTGTGTTAAATTCATCATGTTTTCATTGTAATACTTGTAGTTCCTTATGGCGGCACCACACTTTGCTATGTGTTATTTGTTATGTGGCTTCGCTGTATTTGTTAGCCCAAATATTTGTTATTCATCAGAGAACAACAAATACACCTACTCCACACTTGTACCGGTGGGACAAACATGCCAAGTATTTGCCTCATGCATGTTTGGCAGAACCAAAATAGACATGGATGTATTGACAGTGGGTGCAACTTATTTTTTTTTTTTTTTCAAAAATGCAGTTTACCAATACTTGTGTAAATACAATGCAAAGCTGCAACTGGTAAAATCCAGAAATCTCATTACCTTTTTATTTGCTCACTCCATTTCATAGTAGGTACACCACAAAGTGTAATAAGTACGATTTTTATATGTTAACATACAAATTTGTTGAATTAATGGTTTAATAATAACGAAAATTACAATAAAGTTGGGTTAAGATAAACAGTGAGACAACCACTGGTGTGAGCAAAGTTGGGCAGTCAATACATACACTCCTATGCATCTGACTTTATTCATATCCTTTGAAGTGTGTTAAAAAACCGACAAGTGGACAGATAAGCATATTTGCTTTCAGGTATTTCAGGAATATACCCTCCACACATTGTCTTATGTGGCTGAATATGGTGCATAACGAATAAAGAAGTGTGGTGCCACTATGTAACAATTATTAATTTGCTTATAGAGGGTTGAAAGGGAGGAATTAACAATTTCTGGGCTTGGAGATAGGATAAGCAAATGAATTGAAACATTTGCGAACAACTACTCGTGTTTTGGTTGCAGAGCTGAGTTGTGGATAAGGATTTGTTTATTTGATAAAGATTGGGAGAACTAACTACAAAAAAAAAAGAAATAAAATAATTACAGAGATGTCCTGGATAACACGGCACAAGAAGATTCCTAAACTATTTAAAATAGTACACTGTTTCAAAGAATCATCTCGGTGCTTAGAAAGAAAGGTTTTTCTCTCCTAAAAATTTGAAGGGTTAATATCTTTAGAATCAGATGTAAAAAACGGGATGGGGTACGCCGGGAGTGACCGAAGAGGGGAGGTACAGATTTCTTATCGTCTATACACGAAGCGATGGTTTTTAATTTAATTTTAATTAATTTTATTCCATTCAATTCGTTTCAGTTCGATTCAATTTGATTTCATTAGACAGCATTCGGTAAGATTCG
Organism: Diabrotica undecimpunctata; assembly: GCF_040954645.1. Taxonomy (NCBI): domain Eukaryota; kingdom Metazoa; phylum Arthropoda; class Insecta; order Coleoptera; family Chrysomelidae; genus Diabrotica; species Diabrotica undecimpunctata. The sequence continues at coordinate 82,595,662 of NC_092810.1, read as the reverse complement.
ATCTGGTTCGATTATATTAGATTCCATTCGATTCAATTCGATCATATTCCATTCGATTTGATTCCATTCTATGCGATTCGATACTTATCGATTCAAATCCATTCGATACGATTCGATTCCATTCGATTTGACAGCATTCGATACGATTAGATTCCATTCGATTTGCTTCGATTCCATTCGATATCATTCAATTTGATTGAATTCGTTTCGATTTCATTTGTTTTCATTTTGTTACACCTCTACGCGATCTATTTCACTGATCAATGCATACTATCCGTAGCCCGCGATAAGAAAGCTATGCTTCCAAAAATGTATTAGTTCCTTGGACGTGATTCTAGATGCTGCTCTATTATCTGATCCTCAAGCCTAGTATGGCATACAATTATGGGGTTGTGCCAGCAAAAGTTACAGATAATTTTAACGTTTCCAGAACAAGGTACTAAGAAATATCGTTGAGGCTCCTTGGTACATTAGAAACACGTTGCTAACAACAAAGATAGGCTCCATTGTCAAAAAAAAATAGATGAATCAAGAGAATTAAAACAATGTAAGATGGTGCAGTGAAATGATATCAGAAAAGCAGGGCATAAAGAGATATTGCTTACTGATATTAAAAATAAGTTACTCATTGTTCTTTCAGTGAACAGATTATAATGTTATTCAGAATGGTGCATAAAAAATTGATCATGTTGATGAGTATTTTCGTTTACTTATATTTAAAAGTTCACAATGTTGAACCAAGTTTTTTTATTCCAATTGAAAAAATACTACATAACAATAATATTAATGTATTGTTAATCTTCTTGTAGGTATTCTTCATACCCAAAGAGTTCTTGCTGAGATAACTGAAATGGTCCGCACAAGTAACATCATCCACAAAAGTGTTCTAAATATAACAACAGAAGATGAATTTCAAGAAGATCTTCACTTTGGTAATAAGCTGTCACTCCTAACAGGTGACTACCTCCTTAGTAATAGTTTTCGTGAACTAGCAGCCTTGAAATGTCATCCTGTCAATGAACTTATATCTACTGCTCTTAGAGATTTGGTGGAAGCTACTTTTATAGAACCCAGAGACAAGTAAATTGATAAACCAACAAAAATATCAGTAAATCATTGTTTTTATTCTAGACAAAATAGACCTGTTCCTGCTTCACCACTCTCTGAACAAAAAGAAATTTTAGTTCCACATGAGTACGAACAGGATCTCCTACAATTGTCTGAAGTTTTGGGGAATGCAAAAGCAGAATGGACTTTGAGGCATTTGTTGGATGGTGCTAGTTTGTTAGGAAAATGTTGTCAGGTAAGATAATGTTGTTTAATGATGGTACAGTTTGGGAAATATATTTAAGTGATTTTGCCAAGTCGTCTCATTTTATTTCTCATGTGTAATGCCTTTATTTTTAAATTGAAACAAGTAAAATATTAATATTTTAGGCAGCCCTAATGTTAGCGGACCACTCAGAAACTCTAAAGAAGTCTGCATATATATTTGGAAGAAATATAGCACTAGCACTACAAATTAAAAAAGACATTTTACAAATAAGCACCAGCCAAACTGGACCGTTCAGCTTAATCAATGCTCCATTGATGTACCATCTTCAAGAGTGCCCAGATTTATATGTTGATCTCATGAAAGAGGTTGACAATGATAATATTAACTATGACAGAATAAGAAATGTTGTTTCAAGAAGTAAAGGAACAACAAAAGCTTTAGAATTACAGGCAGAATTTGTTGTTAATGGAAAGGCAGCACTAAATGAATTTTCTGATAATAATGCCAAGAATGCTCTGGTTAAAATATTAGAAGCAATGTAAAAAAGTCATGTTTACAAGCCGTTTTTTTAATATATATATTATAGTTTTGAGTTTTCTTGAACAGTACTATATTTAATATAAAATTAGTTTTTCTTGGGTTTAGGTTCAATAAATTATATTGGATGTGGAACTAGATTTTATTTTCCATAAAAATCAACGTTTCGGCAGGAAACCCTTGCCTTTGTCAAGATTCTAAAATGAAAAAGATTAAGAACAAACAGTTATTGTAATATATATACATATATATATATATATATATATATATATATATATATATATATATATATATATATATATATATATATATATATTATCAAAACGTAAAAACGGACACTGACATTAATGAAGTGACAAATAAAAGTTGATATCTGATATCTCATGGTTTACTGTCATAAAAAGCTCTTAAAGTCATAACCTCTCTCCACTTTACCTTTTTCGAAAACATGATACGCCCATATAAAAATAATTACACACTAATGACAGTAAACCATGAGATATCAGGTATCGACTTTTATTTGTCACTTCATTAATGCCAGTGTCGGTTTTTACGTTTTGGTAAGTTATATATATATATATATATATATATATATATATATATATATATATATATATATATATATATATATATATATATATATATATATATATATATATATATATATATATATATATATATATATATATATATATATATATATATATCTATATATATATATATATATATATATATATATATACATATTTTACAATTACTGTTTGTTCTTAATCTCTATTTTAAAATATTGACAAAGGTAAGGGTTTTCTGATGAAACGTTGATTTTTATGGAAAATAAAATCTAGTTCCACATCCAATATAATTTATTGAACCTAATCCCAAGAAAAACTAATTATATATATATATATATATATATATATATATATATATATATATATATATATATATATATATATATACAGTGTGTCCAATTAAGTCAGCAGCATATAGGAATCTTTTTAATTATTACTTTTATGAAAAAAAGTTGTTCTTTAAACAGTTGTGCATGGTCTAAAACCTAAGATACAGATATCGAAGGACTAAGATGAGTAAAATGACCTCACCATCAGAATTTAATTTTTTCATGTTTTTACATTCTATGTGATTAAAAAATAAGGCTTAAGGCAATTTTAGTCCGCCACTTCCCACCCCCCAAAAACATCAATTTATCGTTCTTATTATTTTTTTTTAGGTAGTATCCAATCATTTTATAAATTTTAACAAATTCACACGCGTGTTTAAGGCTTTTACAAAATTTGTCTATTTTTTATATACCCATAGGTTAAGTGCATAACATATAACCGAATTTTTTTTATTCGAAAAAAGCATATAAGTAACTTTGTTGGAGCTTACTGAATTTTTTTTTTTTTTCATTTTGTGTATTTGATCAGAAACTATATCTTTTTATTTTTTTCAGATTTTTCCGTATGGTGCGCCATCTTCAAAAATCCAAAAAACTGTTTTAAATATATATATATATATATATATATATATATATATATATATATATATATATATATATATATATATATATATATATAATATATAATACATAACAGGGTAAAGAGGGTTCATACTTACAAAAAAAATTTGTAGGTTTTTTTTAGATATTATAAGAACTCTACGATAACTTAACATTAAAACTTAACTAACTAAACGAGAACAAAAACCCAAGAAAAACTATAAAAGAGTACTATTGTTCATTTATTTTATTTGTTGGTGATTTTTTTAATTTGACCGATGGCTTCATTTGGATGTTAGTTTAAGTTCTTTTAAAGGTCAAACCACACTAATTTTTTCAATTGTTTTCTATCTGTTGTAGAATGTCATAATTTCACATGTGGCTGGCTTTCGTACATGTGTTTCTATGCTTTGTTGCTAAGCTTTCGAGTTTCTTTAACTCTCTCAAAACATACTAAAAATTAAAACAAAAAACTACATTAGGCAATGAAATTGTATTTTCAACACCCCTGTGAGAATTGTATTATAAAATTAGCAGAATTACTTAACATTTGACATTATATTATTTAATTTTGTTTTTCTTTCAGTCAAAACTTATTACTATGGTTTCCATGTCTCTTCTATTTTTTATATTCATTTTAGGTTAGTTTGGCAGAGGAAGTGTCTACTTTTATGCAAACCGCCATTGCAAATTTTGACATAATATGTAAAAATGTTTCGTTTGCACTTATTAAACAAGCAACAGAGTTATAGACATCGTACAACAGAGTTATATAACACACACATACATATATATATATATATATATATATATATATATATATATATATATATATATATATATATACATCTAGCGGTTAATCTGAGCTCCGTTCTAAAACGGTATCATACTAACTCCAGTAGAATATACACCGTGTATATTATTATCTAAGTAGCGCTTTATGTAGACTCCGACCAACATGTAGGATTAAGTGGACTCCACAACAGGATAAATCATTTGTGGGATCCGTATTTACCATTTCGCGTACACTTCTAATCTCCTGAGATGTTGCCAATAATTGTATTAGTAGTAGATTTTCAGATTTTACAGCTGGTACATTTTGGAACTTGAAATTTATTTAAATATCCATCAATTTAGTCATGGGGGAGTTTCAGGATTATTTGGCTAATGTAGTTAAATATAAATTGTTAACCGACACATAAGTTTATTTTACTTTTTAGTTTTAATAAACAAGGCGGTAATTTATATTACTTGTTTTATATATTTTTAAACATAAGAAAGTGTCTATTATAAACGTGGAAAAGTTAAGTTTCCATTTTTATTAATTAGTATTTTTTATTAAAAGGCATTGTCACTAAAACATTTAGTTCATAAATGTACGTACATCGGATAGAGTAATCGTGTAACAGTTTATGAAAGTAGAAGCCCCTTCGGTAGGATTATAATGCTTGTTACCCTATTAATATAATTAAAGAAAACTCAAACAACAGGGAGATCTTTGTAATTTTTGGATTACTGCAGTTTATGACATGCAATGTTTGTTTTATAGCGTAGTTGAATTTAAACTACAATAATTTATAAATCAATCTTTAATAACATACTTTTTTACTGCCTAATTTCAATAGATATGTCGATTTTTAATTAAAATATTTAATGCATTAAAGTCGCGTAGAGATTTTCACTAAACATTTAATTTTAAAGCTATTATTATAATAGTCCAAAAAAAAGTATAAAAGTGTAGGGAATTCAATATCCCACTATGGATTTGTTTTATAGATTATCGTAAAGCGTTCGACAGAGTCAAATGGATACACTTATGACTGATACTAAAAGAATTAGGTGTACAGCAACACCTAATTTTGCTTATAACTGAACTGTACGAACACACTACTGGACCATTTAAACTAACATTAAAAGAAGATTGAAAATCAAAACGAAATATAAGTATCTGGGAAAAATTTCTCAAACGATATTAATATTAAAAGGGACTTTAAAGAGCATCTGACAAAGCATGCTAAACCTTAAGGCGACTAAACCACACAAAATGGTTATTTGAGAAAAATTATAGCTTGTTCCAGAAAGAATTGTAAATATAATAACATTAATGTAGATTAAGAAGAAACGCTGAAGAAAAAAACAGTAGCGGTTAGCTTAAATAAAGAAAGGCAAAAAGAAGATGTAATTTGATGTTTTGAAAAAATCTGATCCGAATACTGTATGAAAAACATCTCATAGTATAGACATAGAGCGCGGCGGTGCCTCTGCCGTCTGGCGGCCATATCGGAAACTTTTACTACCATTTCATTATTTGTGTACAATTTTGTGTATGGTTAAGTGGCACACCACAAAAAGTGTTTTTATTTTCTCTTTTGTTCAACAATTAAAATGTATTGCTATACTTCTAGATGTTCCAATAAAATAAAGGATAATAAACATAAAGCACAGGGTAAAAATTTTTATTATTTTCTATGCGCTAGTTATTATAAACACATAAGCTATACTACAATTAAAAACTATGACCACTATGAAAAAATACGGTAGACTATGACTACATTTGTGCTTTAGCACTATAGTAAGAACAAGATAAAAATCTAAATTCCTACATAATTATATTAACGAGAAGTTAATAAAACTTTTGTTATCAGTAAGAGAAAGCGCATTTCAGAATATATTATGAAAAATGTTGTTGATATTACAATATCAGATGATAGGAATACAAAAATAAAAAACAACTTACCTTTTCAAAACAACAATCAATCACTTCATTTTATCACGAAAAATTTAAAAATTGCAATGTAATTGAACCCATTTTGCGAGCTATAGTTACATTGATACTTATGTGGCAATTAGCTGTAAAGTCATTAGTCTTTCGCGTCGTATCATATTTTCCTAATATTTTTTGTAGGCAAGCGGTTTAGTTTGTGTAATATAATATCCCCAATTCGTCTCATAATATTTAGTTTTCAAAACAGCTGTTAATAATTCGTTCACATTTTTTAAAGCTCTTTGCAGTACATTTGAAAATAAGTCGACAGTAAGATACTTTACTTGTAGATTACTCCTTGTTAAATTAGCCTAGTTCTGCCATGGTATTTCATAGTTTTATTCTTATGATTATATCAGTGTTTGTTTAAAATCTATAAATAACTAGTTTAATCTTTTTTTTTTTGTATTCCCAACATTTCTAATTAACTGCCTAATAGTCAATAATTGATTATTCACTCAATCGTTCCAGGTGTATTAGAAAAAATATTGTATATCCTAATAATTAATAGATATATAGCTTATATCGCTATAGTTTGTGCAGTACATTTTATTATCCCTTTTGTGTATGGTATGCTTTTCAGCAAGTTGGTACTTGCTCTTACTTCTAAATTGACAGATCAGCTGTTTAACTGCCTGTACTGAACTTTCTTCTTCATTTTGCAAATATATATAAAAATTAGTAAAACTCTGACATACCGTTAATTAAAATATTGGATACCCTATACTATTCAATCAACGGAAATACTAAGATCACACGGGGAGAATCTATCTCTATCTAATTAGCCTTTTTCGATCCATCTTTGGACATAGGCCTTCCCAATCCTTTTCCATTTTTCTCTGTCTGTCGGTATAGTCATCCACCTAGAGCCCACGTGCTTCTTGATATCATCTGCCCATCTCATTTGGGGCCTTCCTCTGCTTCGTTTATATTCCCACGGTCTCCAACTTATAAGAATTTTGTTCCATCGGTCTTCTTTTTGTCTTATATTGTGCCCGGCAAATCTCCATTTCAATTTTGCAACTTCTTGTCTAACATCCCTCACTTTTGTTTTCTCTCTTATCCACTCGTTTCTCTTTTTATCCATTAGTCGTATGTGCAACATTTGTCTTTCCATTGCTCTTTGGGTTTTTATGGTTATGTCCATGTTTGCCTTTGTAAATGTCCACGTTTGAGAACCATAAGTTAGAACAGGGAGTACGCATTGATTGTATACTTTAGTCTTAAGATGCTGTGGATATCTTTTGTTTTTAAGAATGTAGCTTAGTTTGCCAAATGCCGCCCATGCCAGTCTAACTCGTCTTTTTATCTCTGCTGTTTGGTTTTCTTTGTTACGTTTTATAGTTTGACCCAGATATATATAATCCTGAACTTGTTCTACTTCATCTTGTCCGATCCTCATTGTGATGTTTTCATCTGTATTTGTTATAATTTTGGTCTTGCTGTAATTCATAATAAGGCCTATCTTTCCAGCTTCTACGTCCAGTTCTTTCATCATTTCAAATAATTCTTCTCATTTATCTGTTATCAATGCGATGTCATCAGCGTATATTAGATGGTTCAAGCGTTGTCCACAAATTTTTATACCTTTTTCTTCCCATTCCAATCTTTTAAAAATATCTTCCAGGGCCTGATTGAAAAGTTTCGGTGATATTGTGTCTCACGCCTCTATTTATTTGTATTGATTTTGTTTATTCATATACTTTAATTGTTGTTTTGGCTTCCTTATATATATTGGCTATTAGTTCGGTATATCTGTGGTCAATTCTGCTGTTAATCAAAGAACTTTTCACTGCCCAATGTTCGACACTGTCGAAAGCCTTTTCGAAATCTATGAACGCTATATATAGAGGAATATGGTATTCATTTGCTCGTTCTATAAGTATTTTCATACTTAGTAAATGGTCACTTTTGCTGAATCCCTTTCTAAAACCAGCTTGTTGGGTATCCATCGAATTTTGTCGTCAATCTATTGGTTAAAATTTTTGTTGGGAGTTTATACATTACATTGAGGAGTGTTATGGGACGGTAGTTTTTTATATCTGCTTTATCCCCTTTCTTGTGTAGGATAATGGTTACGGATTCCTTCCAGTTGTTCGGGATTCTGTTTTCTTTCTACATCTTGTTAAAAAGGGAATGTAGAGTGTTAATTACCACTTTTCCACCATATTTCAGCATATCTGCAGTTATTGCATCTTTTCCAGGCGATTTGTTGTTTTTCATTTCTTTCAATGCTTTCTTTATTTCTGATTTGCTTATTTCTGGCTGTAGCTCTGAGTTGACATTTTTTACTTTAGCCTTAAGTTGGTTTTTAATTGTTTCTGGTGGTTCCTTTTTTGTTTTATATAGTTCTGAGTAGAAATGGTGGATAATATTTATAATGTCATCTTTAATGTTTGTTTCTAGTCCGTTTTCATCTTTTATTTTGTTTATTTCATACTTACCTAATTTCGGTCTTAAGCATTTCATATTTTTGTTGTTTTGTATTTCTTTTTCTATTTTTATTTCTTGTTCTTTTCTCTTATTTTCTCTTATCATTCTGCTTATTGTTTTATTGATTTCTACATATTCTATAGCTTCCTTCTTTTATCCATAAGCTTCTTTGTTTCTGTTGATATATAGTTGTTCTTTTTTAGATCCTTTTTGCTATTTCTTTTCCTGATGTAATCATCGTTGCTGTAAGTATGTTGTCTATTTCATCTATATCTTTGTCATCACTGTCTAATTTTTAAGTAAGTTGTTCTTTTAATAGGTCTTTGTATATCTCTTTATATTGCTCTAATTTGTTTCTATCTACTAGATCCCAGTTTTTAATTATTTTTCTTTTCATTTCATAGTTACCGTCAACACTAATTTTTGCTCTGACCATCCAGTGATCGCTACCTGTTGTGAATCTGTTAAGAACTGTTACATCTTTAATGATATATCGTTCCGTGGGCAGTATGTAGTCGATCTCATTTTTTGTGGATCCATTAGGGCTGATCCATGTCCACTTTCGTTGGGGCTTCTTTTTGTAAAAGGAGTTTATTGCGTATAGATGCTTTTCTTCTAGGTAATTCATCAAAGTAGCACCTCTATCATTTCTCTGCCCATACCCGAAATCTCCTATTTTAGTTTCTTCCTTGTTTAGTTTTCTACCCAGTTTGGCATTGAAATCTCGAATTACTAGTATATGACGATTTTTATGTTCTTCCATAGCCTTTGATATATCTTCATAAAATAGTTCGATATCTTCGTCATCATAAGCTGTCATGGGGGCATATACCTGGATAATTTTAATTGATGTTCTTCTTATTTTAAGTATGACGTAGGCTGTATTCGGGTTTCTTCTTTTCGTCGAGTTTCTGATAGGCCTATGATATCTCATTTTATGTTTGTTAATTTTTCTTCCAATTCATGTACTTTATCATCCGTAGACATTGATCTAATATTGTAAGTCCCTATTGACAGGTTGACGGATTTTTTTGATTTATGTTGTGTTCGTCTTAGTGGGTTTTTGTTTCTATCTATCAAAAGCGAATTATTGCGTCTCCCAGATACCGCGAGGCAGACCTTTGAGGTGTGGGATAATATTATGGGTTATTTCTGGTTTCGTCATAATTTACACTGAAATTACTAACAAGAGAGTGCTCTTACTTCCACATGTTCAAATTGATATATAGTACCAACAGATGCTAGTTATATACCATCAGTACTAATAAAATGAAAACTATCAAATTAATGTCAATTTCATTGAATAATCAAAACAATCGAAAATATATACCAAAACAACACAATAAAAGTAAAAGTAGAAGAAGAACTAACCGACCCTATTGAAGCTGGTAATGGGATAAGACAGGGAGATTTCCTGAGTCCTCTATTGTTCAACCGGATTATGGATGAAATAATAAAAAAGTAAGAAATAAAAGAGGATACCAAATGGGAGAAAAACAAATTAAAATAATCTGCTATGCAGACGACGCAATACTATTCTTTCAAAGTGAAGATGATTTACAACGTATGCTACACCAATTTCATATAACCGCCGGAAAATTTAACATGTTAATTTCCTCAAAAGAGACAAAATGCATGGTTACAACAGCAAGTTTACTAATATGTTAATTGGAGTTGGAAGGTCAGATAATAGAACAAGTGATGGAGTTTAAATATCTAGGTATCACATTATCTAGCTACGGAAAGCTCGAAACTTAAGTGGAAGATCCACTGAATAGAGCAAACAGAGCCGCAGGCTGCCTAAATGAAACAATCTGAAGAAATAAAAATATCGGGAAAGAAACCCAAGGGCAGAATTTACAAAACAGTTATCAGACCAATAATGACATACGCAGCAGAAACAAGACCTGACACAGAGAGGACAAAAAGGATGTTAGAAACAACAGAGATAAAAACACTTAGAAAAATTGATGGTAAGACACTATGGGACAGAGCTAGAAGTACAGATATACGATGTAGATACAAGGTGAAGAACATCAAGAACTGGTTAAGAAATAGAAGAGTAGAATGGAACGATCATATAAGCCGAATGACAACAAATGGAGTAGTAGACACGGCAAGAGACGGTTACCCAATAGGAAGACGATCAGTAAAAAGACCACGAAAACCATGGAACGGCAACTTACTGGAGACACATTGAAAAATAGACAGAGTCATGTCTATATAAAAAGAAGAAGAAGAAGAAGAAAAAGATACACAGGATTGACAGGATAAACAATAAAATAGCTACAAGAAAGAGAAAATGAATCAGTCATATTAATGTAGAATAGCAGAGGACAGAGTATTTGTCATAGCCTTAGACAAGTGCCCAATTGAAAAAAGACCACAGGTCGTTCAAAAAAGACGGAACTCTAGAAAGAAAATAGAATAGATTTAACAAAGAAAATAAAAGCATAAACATGTCTTTTCCTACTCTTTTAATATTGAAAATACGCAAATAGAACCTTGAATTAAAATGTAACCTTTGATACCTGTGATAAACCCATCACCTGAACAATGGCGCCGATGTATGAAGTTGAAATTTTTTACACCTATTTTAACTGTTTATTTTTTTATTATCTATATATGAGTTACGAACGATATCACAAACTTATTTATTTTCCACAAACAGGCTCTTTAATACCTTAAATTATTACTATACAAATCTGATTCGAAATATCGTCAAAAAGTAATACACGGCATGTAAAATTTAAATTTTCAATAAAAAGTAAAATATTAGGCATTACTTATGGGGTTCAAAGAACGAGCCTTTATCAAAATTTAAGTACTAAGAAGATCACCACAATCGGGCATACCCAGGGTAATGATTAAATAATTAATCGGCTAATTCGTCAGTCACCCCTTTAATATGATTTTGTCAAATTGGTCCTTTTTAGGACCAACTATTCTAATAACATATGTTTATAACTGTTAAGGGTATATCTAGAGATCAAGAAACTTTACTTTACTTAAACTTATCAGACATATGCGCTAAACACGAATCTGACTTATTTCTAGTGCAGGAAACACATATAGGGCCTAACGTAGGGTATTTGGTATAAAGCTTATCGCTGAAAACCACATTATAGATATAGACATGCTATCTCTGTCGGAAAAAAAGCAAAGAATAACTCAAAGTAAGAAAGGACAACACCAGTCAGCTTTCAGAGAACCTTTCAACGATGTTGAGCTTGGATTCACCATCTACATATTTAATGAAAAATAATACAACTACCGACATTGAGGATCTGAGCACAAAGCTTATTACGAAATCTGGACCAAAAACACCACAATGGTTTATCCGGATGATGAACAACTCTATTCAAATTATGGAAACACCCAAAATCTAGAAACAAGCCAAAGTTGTTACCTTGCTTAAACCTGGCAAAAACTCCAACGACCAAAAAAACTATCGGCTAATATCTTTATTTTGTCAGCTATTTAAAATACTTTTGCACAAGATCGTTAATATGATTTCACCGATATTTGAAGAAAAGCTCAAATTAAAAGACAAAAGTGACTATAGATAGGGAAGATCATGTACATTACAAATGCTAAATCTTACCCAACACATCAAAGACGGGTACGAAAAATATCGGGTATCAGGGGTGGTATTTTTCAATCTAAATGCCGCTTACGACACCTTAAATTACCAAATATTTCTCGAAAAACTATATGATATCCCCTTAAAAAACAAACTCACTTATATTATTTGCGTATGCCTACACAAGAGAATATTTTTTGTATCACTCAATGTTAAGAATAGCAGATGAAGAACGGTCTCGCTTGGGGTAGCATAAAAGCACCTACACTGTATAACATTTACTCAAACGATCAACTCATACCGGTAGATAATAGGACTAATATTATAAAGACGATACACCTATTATTGCACAATAAAAATAATCTATGAATCAATTTTCAGCCAAAACCCCTGAAAAACTCATGTGCGCTCCTCAATTTCCCTAACATAGACGCTTTCACAAACTGAACATCCAATAATGTCATGAAACTGTTGAACTGTAGACTTCCTATAAACTTCTTGAAAGTAGTTTGTATCCCACGGGATCAGTCACAGATCATTGTTTAAAACTAAAAGGTAAATTGAGGACCAGAAATAATATTCTTCGCAATCTTGTCAGCTAAAAATGAGGCGTACGTCCTTCCGCCTTTAAAACATAGACGCTTGCACTATATGCTTCTGCTGCCGAATATACCTTGATAGACAAATTAACCATTCTTTCTTTTTGTGCACACTACTACCCATTTTAACACAAAAATATCTATTGCAGCACTTAACCATATTTATTTTGAGATAACCTTCTATCGAGATATCATATGAGTATACAAATAAGACCAGAACTAAAATAATAAAAAAGCTTTATATCGCAGAAGAGTAGATGAAATAAAAGTAGTTTTTATTAATTGGGTGCTTACATAAAACGTACAAAGACATACTCACGTAAACAAAATACATTACGAAATTTCAGTAATAAAAAAAAACATCGAATTCGGCATTGAACTAATAAAATTATATTAAATAAAAAAACAACATTTCTAAAAATGCAGAAAAAATAAAATTTTCTACGCAAGCGAACATTTCATTAAATAATAAGCCGAAATCCTTTTGTATCTATATACCTGTTTTTAAAGAACCAGTTACCTTTTAGTACGTAGTTATACCAGGTAATAAGATATCCTCTGTTACACAGTGTAATGCATATGACATTACACTGTCTACAAATAGTAGATAAAAATAAGGAGCCCATATAAACCGTTCAGGGTATATGTTGAAAATATACGGTATAATCGCACAGTTGCCAAACTCTCAGAGCTTACTTAAACCGATAAACGTATGGTTCAAATATACAATGAAAAAGATCTGAACGACTCCTATAATATATACACGTGAACTAAACGATATACATTAATGATACAGGGGTATTTACGGGCTCCAAAAAATTTTTATAAATTATTAAACTCTACATGTTGATGAATCGACAGAACCAATATTATGGAATGGTAAAGTGAGCTCCGTATATCGGTATCCACTTGACCACGGAGCTCAATTAAACCTGAATTTTAACATGGGCGGAGTCCACTTTATGCCGTAGATATATATATATATATATATATATATATATATATATATATATATATATATATATATATATATATATATATATATATATATAATATATATATATATATATATATGTATATATATATATATATATATATATACAGATTGAACGAATTTAAAACGGAACATACAATTTAATATATGTCTGTTTGAACTGCATTTGAAATAGTGGACCAATATAAAACTTGGACAAAAATAAATCCATATCCGGTGATAGACATTGTATAAAATATCGTTCAACTATCTGTCTCCTTTTAGGACGTCTATAGCGCCGCCCAAAGTCAATGTTGCCAATCGCCGTGTAATAATCCGATTTGCGGATCTTTTTGAGAGTTATATCTTCTTCGTATCTTTAAATAAATCGGATATTTGCCTATATTTTTCATTGTATTTACCAATCTACTACAACAGACTAATAACAAAAATAAACTTAATGGTTTGTAGTTATTTCCTTTCTTTCCTGTAAATATTTTATGGTTAACACCTTATTTGAAAAACATCTAGAGGAATGAGATTGGCAACACCGCTCAAAATATCCGAAATATCTGACTGCTTAGATAGGAAAGAGGAGCTTGCCTAATAGTCGGAGAGATAGAGCCGAAACTTTGAACTGATCAGTAATATGACATTTCTCTATTGGAATATATTCATTGTAACTGGGTTAAGACTTTGCCTTACAGGCGGATGCCTCTCGTGGTACAGGGGGTGGCTATACAGGGATGAAGTTGTAATTTTTTTCGGAAAAATTAACGATCGATAATATGGCTGAAAATTTGCCCAGAGTAAGATCTTGGTATAACTAGACGAAATCCCAAAGGGCGGACGCGAGAGTGGATACATAAGGGGTGGCGGACAGGGGTGAAGTTGCAATTTTTTGGGGAAAAATTAACGATAAGTAATATGTCCGCCATTTTCATGGCTCATTATTTAGCCCCTAAAAACTCTAAATCCAAAAGGGCGACAGCTGGGTTGGTACAGAGAGCCATAAAACGGGGTCAAATGTACCACTTGCCTGCGCATTTTAGGTCTCTGTAACAATTTTCAAACTGATTTTATTGTGATATTTTTATACCGATTGATTTGAAAATTTGTATGCTCACTTCTGTTACTATTCTGAAAAGCGTCAAGTAGAGTTTTCCTCAAAATTTTCCAAAAAATTTCCGTAAATGAAAATTTTCGTAATCTTTTGAGGTAAAATCTAATTTGTAGAATCTTTCGATTTTCTGTCAGTTATACCATGATTTTTTTCCAAAAATTTTGAAGCGATTTTTCCGATAAGAAAAAAAAATTTAGACAAACTTTAAAAAATTCGTCATTTTTCTCACTCTCATTGGTGGCATCACATTCATCATCTTTTTCACTTTCAGTAATATCACATTCATTATCTGCTTCATTTTCAATCACTACTTCTCGAACTGATTCTGGCATCTGAGGTCCACTAAACCATTTGAATTTATATGTTTCATCTTCAAACTCCCAACCATGTTCTTCAACAATCAATTCTGTTGGTACTTTTTTATGAGCATTTGTCCAAATATTTGAAATATAATGAGCTCGCAGTAGATGTTGGTGTAATTCATCTTGACATGGTGGTAAGCTTGAAGCATCGAAATTTTTTAGTTTTTTTTTAAGGCTCGTTCACATCATGCAACTTATACTGCCGGTTAAATAGTAAAAATCTGACATCGTTTACTTTTCTTTTTGGAATTGTTCTCGTCAGTCTTGTTCCATATAAGTGACTAAGGTTTCAAAAACTTCATTACAATCGAAGTCAATTTCACCAAGTTGAATAAAAGTATCTTTATACTTATTACATTTAGCGAATGCGTCTAGAATTACTGATCTAAATGAACGCGCATCATTATTATTTTAATATTTTAAAATAATAATGATGCAAAATTAATGTCCAAACAGAATTTGTAAAATTATAATTAACTAATGAAAAAAAATTCAATCAATTTGAAAGTTAAAAAAAATATTGAAAATATCTACAAAGTAAATTTCAAAACTTAAAAAATTGATCATTCCACTATTAAATTGATTTTTATTAATAATTATTTGTAGAATGTTAAAGGAATTCTACAAATTGAATTTTACCTATTGATAAATAGAAATAATATATTTTGTATTTGATTATAAATGTAATAATAAATCAAATTTTTCTTATATCTGAACAATCATTATTTATGCAATATAAATTTAAAAACCTTTTTATTGTAATAAAAAATAAGTAAAATTACTATTTGTTATACCAAAAATATTTAATAGTTAACATTATAAAATTACTTTAATTTAATAAAATATTAAATATCAAATATTTATTCAATTAAAAATTAATTCGTAAAATATTTGTATTTAAGAAAAAATGTGATTTGTAAAGTAAATATGACTTTAGTTTGAAAAAAAAACATTATCATAATATCATTTTAAAACTACAAAATATTCTATAAAAGATTCAGACGATGACGTAGAGGTTTATCAAATGTTTTAGAAAAGTTTTTCTAAATTTTTTTTTCTTATCGGAAAAATCGTTTGAAAATTTTTGGAAAAAAATCATGGTATAACTTACAGAAAATTGAAAGGATTCTACAAATTAGATTTTACCTTAAAAAATTACGAAAATTTTCATTTACGGAAATTTTTTTGGAAAATTTTGAGGAAAACTCTATTTGACGCTTCTCAGAATAGTAACAGAAGTGAGCATACAAATTTTCAAATCAATAGGTATAAAAATATCATAATAAAATCAGTTTGAAAATTGTTACCGAGACCTAAAATGCGCAGGCAAGTGGTACATTTGACCCCGTTTTGTGGCTCTCTGTACCAACCCAGCTGTCCGTCCTTTTGGATTTAAAGTTTTTAGGGGCTAAATAATGAGCCATGGCGGACATATTACTTATCGTTAATTTTTCCCCAAAAAATTGCAACTTCACCCCTGTCCGCCACCCCTTATGTATCCACTCTCGTGTCCGCCCTTTGGGATTTCGTCTAGTTATACCAAGATCTTACTCTGGGCAAATTTTCAGCCATATTATCGATCGTTAATTTTTCCGAAAAAAATTTCAACTTCATCCCTGTATAGCCACCCCCTGTACCACGAGGGACGTCCGCCTGTAAGGCAAAGTCTTAACCCAGTTACAATGAATATATTCCAATAGAGAAATGTCATATTACTGATCAGTTCAAAATTTCGGCTCTATCTCTTGGACTATAAGGAAGCGATAAGTGGTTTGACAGCATAATAACTGCTTGTTTAGTATAGTTTTTTCAGTGATTCTAGGCAACCTATTTGGGTGGAGTTTTGACTTGTTCTTGAATGAGTTCCGAATCCAGCAGCCCGCTGAAGTATTGGATTTTTATAATATAATTATTTGACAACCTTTTGTTGGCCAACCACCTAGAGCGGAGTTGAGCCGAAATACATTGATTTCCTATGTTCCGTTTTAAATTCGTTCAATCTGTATATATATATATATATATATATATATATATATATATATATATATATATATATATATATATATATATATATTTAAATAAAAACTCTGGGTTTGTCGGTCTGTTGTAAATAAAACTATTTAATTATTGCTTAAACGTTTCGGCAAATTTGCCATTTTAAATAAGCTCTTTATTAACTTTATTTTATAAACATTACATTATATAATTACATTTCATGTTTACTCTTTTTAAAAGTTTAAAATGGATTAAAAAATTGGTATCTGACATTGAGTGATGACATCTGGCAGGTATCTTAAAATAGGAGTGGGTCAGGGTCGTATCTTAAATATCTGCTATAGTGCATTTAAAAACAACTCAATTTATTAAATTATAATACATATTGGAAAGATCTTTGATGCCAGTCTTATTATCGATAGATCTTGGATCTTTTTTTGTGTGAATCATCTCCAATATGCATCTTTGGATGTATTTTTGTACTTTTTCCAAAATCTGTACATTTTCAAAATCAAAAGAATGGCTATTTTCTAGAGAATGTTTGGCTACGGCTGTTGTGTTAATGCATTGGTCTGTAAACTATGTTTGTGCGCAACAATTCTTCTATGTAGGTATTGGTGTGTTTGCCCAATATATGTTGAATGGCAGTCTTTAGAATTTATTTTATAAATAACATTTGATTGGTTCTTATTAACAATGGGTTTCAATTTTGAAAAATATTTTCCAGATGTTTTTGATGATTTATGTCCAACATTAATACCATACTTTGCCAACATTTTTGACATTTGTTCAGAAAATCCATTAAGGTATGGTAAGGATATATAGCATTTGTTTGAGTTAGTGACCTTTTTCCGAAAAAAAAAAAATTGCATTTTTAATTGGGTGAATTCTGGGAGAGAGGGATTGTGCCTATCTTAATGGGAGATACCCCTTTATTAATATTATAAATATTAATATTATATGTATATATTTTAATATGTAATTAAATCTTTCTAATTTAACAGAAAAAATTTACAAATTTTTCTCAAATTACCGATACCGAACATATTTTTTGTATTTATTATAAATATCCTTTACCATTTCGATAGAACTAAGGTTATTTACTCTTTAATGTTCATTAGATTTTTAATGTACTTTGTGTTGTGGAAATTGTTTTTTATGAAAATCATTTTTTATCGGAACGAAAGAGTGATCATAATTGTAATAAATAAAAATTATTTTTGGTATCTGTAATTTGAGAAAAATTTGAATTTTTTTTTTTTTCAGAAAGAAAGATGTAATTACATACTAAAACATAGTTTTTAATTGCACACAACTTTTCATTATACAAATGTTCGATATTGTGAACTTTACTCTTAAATGAAGTTCATTTTTTTTGACATGCCTTATGTAATATTGATATAATAATATATCTGATCGTTGCATCTTAGGTTTTAGAGCTTTTTATATAGAATAACTTTTCGTAAAATTAATATTAAGTAAGTTATCACATTTATAATAAATAAATATTATGTAGGGTATCGGTAATTCGGGAAAAATTTGCAAAAATTTTTTTTTTAATTGTAATTACATATTAAAACATAGTTTTTAATTTCAAACAACTTTTCATTATGACAATTTTCGTGAAATATAAAGGCACTACTCCTGAGCGAATTTCATAATTTTTGACATACCTAGTATAATATTATACATATAATATTATATACATATCTGATTGCTGCATGTTAGTTTTTAGACCATGCACAACTATTTATAAAGAATAACTTTTTTCGTAAAATTAATAAAAAAGTTTTCCTAATGATGCCGACTTAATTTTACACACTGTATATCATTGGAGCATTATATAATTTGTAGAATATTTTGTTTTTCATTAAAAACAATCTGTGTCAAACATTCTAGTCATTAGAAGTAAATAATAATGTTCCAGATAGTTTTTTTTTAAACCTTAAGCCTCAAGGTAACGTATTCTGATATTTTATGTTAAAATAACAGTCCTTTCTTGTCAATTCCTTAATTTGGGCTTTTCAACTCTTAAGACATTAATGCTTTTTATTTTGAGAAGATTTAAGTACTGCCATTAGAAAAGACTATTTGAAAGGCTCATGAAGGAAGAAGAATACACCAGGACAGAAAACACTGAAACGAGATATATGTCAAAACAATATGTGATCACAGTGAACAGTTAAGATAGAAATGGTGAGCTTAACTTCCCAATATATCTACAGTTAAAACAGTTTAGATTAAATTACTAGTAAATAAAATAATTAATAATGTTAACATTTATTTTGAATTACATGAAAAACTAGTATTTGTTTTCATTTTTAGGCATGTGTAAAGAAGTGCATATACAAAAACCGAAGAATTTGGTTAATACTAAAGAAGAAATATACAGTGTAGGTAAAAGTTTATGGTGGGTATGGGACCTTACGTAAGATGGAGTGAGAAACACCTGTTTAAAAAGAGAGGTATATTAGGTCCGCCCTTTAAATATCGCCGAAAATACATGATTGGAAATAATAAAAAAGGGGAAATTCAACGTTGCCAAACTTATTGGTTTTATTTGACCTGTTGTCTTTTCAGCATTTGAACAATGTTCTAAGATAATAAAATTTGGGCGAAATGGATTTAAATGGCAGCTTACTGTTTTTTATTGGAAATATGCCACAATTTTACTTTACAATAAGTGTTATTTAACATTTTGATTTCCACTTCGGAAATCGTTTTATATAAATAAAATTTATATTTTAAGTACGATTTCCGAATTAAAAATCTAAACATCAAAATAAGCTTATTTTAAAGTCACATTGTGCCTTATTTCCAATAAAAATAAACTGTATTATAACGCCAACAATAAACAAGCTTCATACAAAATTATTTGGCAACGTCACGTTGCAACATCAATACCATTTCTGCTTCAGAACAGGTATTCCACAGGCCATAACTAAGAAACTAGAGGTGGGACGTTGACATTTTTATCGTTAACAAAACTAAATCGTTTTTCGTAAACAAGTAACTAGTTGATTGTTACCAGTAGTTTCAAATAAGCGAGTGCAGAAACACAAATTGAAAAACCAATAAAAAAACCAAAACCACCACCTCCGGTTGTAGTAGAAGGTTTTCAAAGTGCTGTTGACCTAAGCAAGCTTCTGACTGAGGCTGGTATTACATTCACTATGAAAATCATAAACAGTGAAGTTATAAAAATTAATACAGCCAATAGCGATCATTATAGAGCTTTAATAGACAAATTAAATACGAGTAACCTTTCGTACCACACTTATGAAAATAAGCAAGAGAGACCAATTAGAGTTGTTGTTAAGAAATTACATCACACATGGCCACCAGAGGAAATAGTAAAAGACCTACAAAAACGACAATATAAAGCCATTAAAGCTGACAAGAAATTCAAATGGAAAACTAAAAAACCACTAGATATGTTCTTCCTAACATTTAGACAGGATGAAGATATAAATAGAATTTACGGCATAACAGACATACTTAGTACGAGAGTTGAAATCGAGCCATTAAGGAGTTCCAGATTAGTCCCACAATGTAAAAGATGCCAGGCTTACGAACACACGTGGAAATACTGTAAAAAAAAGCCAAGATGTGTAAAATGTATTGGTAAACACCTTACTAAAGATTGCCAAAAACCACCAGAAGATAAACCAAAATGTGTTCATTGTGGAGAAAACCATCTTGCAAACTACCGCGGATGTTATGTAGCTAAAAAATTACAAACAATAAGAAACGAGAGAACAAACAAAGGCAATGTTATAAAAGCGCCCCATAGAGTTATTGAAAGCAAAAAACTAAAAACGGCAGAGGTCACTGAAAATAGAAGTTACAGCGATGTAACAAAAAATGCAAGGAGACATGCATCATCGCAAGAAGAAAAAGAAACTGATATTACATTAAAAATGATATTGGAAAAGCTCACCAAGATTGATGACAAAATAACTCAAATCGATATCAGAGTTACCCGACTAGTGCATAGCGCTAAAGGAGCTATTCCGAAAATCAGAAATGGCTAAAGACCTCCGAATAATGGCATGGAACGCAAATGGACTGTTACAACATCAGATCGAGTTGCAAGCAGTACTAGATATTAAGAAAATTGATCTGTGTCTCGTTTCTGAAACACACTTCACTAAACAGTCATATGTAAAATTTAGGGGGTATAGAGTATATTCTACTGTACACCCAGATAATGCAGCTAAAGGAGGAAGCGCTATTATAATTAAAGATAACATCTTGCATCATGAGGAATTAAAATATGCAACTGAGCACCTACAAGCTACACCAGTCTGTGTGAAGATGAAAACACATACCTTAAATATAAGTTCAATATATTGTCCTCCTAGACACTCCATTAAAAGAGCAATATAAAGAGTTTATGAACACTTTAGGAAAAAGATACATCATCGGTGGCGACTTTAATGCAAAAAATACCCACTGGGGCTCTAGGCTAACTACAACTAAAGGAAAAGAACTATTGTCAGCTGTTAAGGAACAAAAGGGTGAAGTAATCTCTACTGGTAGACCAACATACTGGCCTACCGATAGGAACAAAATTCCAGACCTGATAGATTTCTTTATTTACAAGAATATCTCAGCTAACTATCTGGATATCAATGACGGCTGGGACATGAACTCTGATCACTCGCCGATAATTTTAACTATGAGTGATACAGTGATTAAAAAAGAGTTTAATCCAATATTGACTAATAAAAAAACTGACTGGGAGAGCTTCAAAATAAACCTAGAACACAAAATTAATTTTGCTGTGCCATTGAGAAACACGAGGCAACTTGATGACGAATTAGAAGTCTTTATAAAAAATATCCAACAGGAAGCTTGGGAAAATACTCCCACAATAACTTCTAGAACAAAAAGGAACAACTATCAAAAAGAAATCCGAGAACTCAGTAGAAAAAAGGAAGTTAAGGAAAAAATGGCAGCAATATAAAGCTCCACGAGACAAAACTAGTCTAAATAATGCTACACAAAAACTAAAAAGGGAGATATATAATATAAAAAATTAATTCTTTTTTAAGTAATTTAACAGCTGACCAAAACACAGATTATTCTTTATGGAAGGCAACAAAAGAATGAAGAGACTAATTATTCATTCTCCTCCTATCAAGTTGGAAAACGGCAACTGGACTAGAAGTAACGAACAGAAAGCAGAACGATTTGCAGATCATTTAGAAAGCACGTTCAAACCCAACCACAATGATGGTGAAGAACTGAGATGGGAAGAACCATTCCAAACTGAAGAAAGAATAACGTTAATATCACTTAGAGAAGTATCAACAGAGATAAAAGAGAATATAAATCCTAAGAAAGCTCCAGGATATGATCTCATAACAGGCGAATTATTAAAAAAATTACCAAGAAAAGCCATAGTTAAGCTGACACACCTAATAAATGCTGCTTTTAGATTGAGATATGTTCCCAGACTCTGGAAAGTAGCCGAAGTAATTATGATCGCCAAACCAGGTAAATCTCCTAATGAAGTGACATCCTACCGACCAATATCACTCCTTCCGGTGATGTCAAAACTATTTAAAAAACTTCTATGGAAAAGATTAAAACCAATAATAGAAAGAAAAAATCTTATACCAAATCATCAATTTGGTTTCATAAATCAACATTCCACTATAGATCAAGTTCACAGAATAACGAATATAATAGAAAAAACATTAGAAGAAAATAAAGTCTGTTCTACAATCTTCTTGGATGTAGCACAGGCGTTTAATAAAGTCTGACATGACGGTTTAAACTATAAACTAAGAACGTTCATGCCTAAACAGTATTCAGAAATCTTGAAATCATACATTGCGAATAGATATTTCAGAGTAAAACAAGAAGAAGTTTACACCGACTTAAGGGAGATCAAAGCTGGCGTGCCACAAGGGAGTGTCTTAGGTCCGGTCCTGTACCTATTCTATACGTGTGACATTCCAGAGCTAGAACAAAATACTATTGCCACCTTCGCGGATGATACAGCCATACTGGCGATAGGAGACACTAGTGAAGAAGCGACTGATAAGCTGCAACTATCAGTAAATAAAATACATAACTGGACCAGAAAATGGCGAATAAAATTAAATGAGACTAAATCTGCACACGTTAACTTTACAAATAAAAAAATAGAAAATTTGCCAGTTAGAATAAATGATACCCGAATTCCTTATGCAACATCAGCAAAATACTTGGGCATCACCCTAGACGCGAAGCTGCGCTGGAAAGTCCATGTCAAAAAGAAAAGAGGGGAGCTTGATATTAGACATAAGAAATTGTATTGGCTGATGGGAAAAAATTCAACATTATCAATTCATAATAAATTATCCATCTACAAGCAAGTACTGAGGCCAGTATGGGTATATGGGTGCCAACTCTGGGGCTGTACCAAAACCATTTAAGCTAGTGTAAATGTGTAACAGTTTAGTGTAAAAAGCAGAGTATAGTGCTGTGAAATTATTGCATGTTAGTTGTAGTGCATTAGTTAATAGATAAAATAAGAGTAAGCCATAGGGTAAGCCTTAGATTTAATCATTTGCTGTTATTATGTTAGGTCAGAAAATAACTGATAATTGGTCATTTGTGACCAGATAGCAGTATACAAACACCGCACAGGTGTTAAAAAAAAATAAGCGAGTGTATAAACAAACATAATGGATATTATCGTTTATGTGTATATTTATTGAAGTGAAAGAAACTAATGAAGGATATATTTATTATAACTTGAAAAATAAACTAAACAATACAAATAGTAAATCGTACATTTACATTTTATTATTAAATCGCGAAACGTCTAAATTGACATTTAAAAACATATTTTTTCTTTTTTCTACTTTACTTCTTGTTAACCGTGTTCTTTTATTTAAAATTAAATCAAATTTTGAACATGTGTTCACATTTACAATATTTTATGAATATAGTGGTTAAGTTAGGATATACATGACGATGGTTTTTCCACCATTGTAATGGACTCTCGATACAGGTATACGTTTAGATGAGTCATGTACAATTAATTGATCAAAGTCATCTTTATGGTTTCTTTTTCTTGCACTTGTTGATTTTCAATAGTACAATCTTCTTGTTCTTTAATTATAGAAGTAACAACCTTCTTAACTCTTTCTTTTGTTTTTTTAGCTTCATTTTTATCAGAAAATCCCTGCACTTTAAATCGTGAATCCATAAATGTATATAATGACAATGTGCCACTCTGTTCTATCCCTCTAAATCTTTTTGCTAAACCCGATATTAGTAATTGTACTACGTCGGATACTATGGATGTAAGGTTATCGTTTGCTAAAATTGTATTGCAAGATTGTTGCAGGCAGCGTACCATAACAATCACTGAACTACCCTTCAAGTATTTTTGGCCACTCATTGTACTTGTTATTTCTTTAAAAGGCCGTAAAATTTGGGAAAGTTGAGAACAAATAATCCAGTCTTCATTATTTAGATTTGGTCTAAGTCTAAGTCTGTATTAACTAATACCAATGTGGAACGGATTGCCTCTTCTAACTCGGTCATTCTTTTTAACATGTAATAGATGAAGTTCTACCTAGTTTCCACGTCTTGGATTGGCCGTTTGGGAACTTTTTTATGTTGTAATTGATATTTAAAAGCACTGAAGATAAGGTTCATTTTTTGAAATGTGTTTTTTTCCGAATTGTCGAAAAAAGACTTTTTATTTTATCTATTTATACACGACAGCATGTAAGTGCGTCCTCCACCAATAAATTTAACGTATGAGCAAAACAATTTAAATGTTTTCATTCCAAAACATATTTAATAGCTTTGACCATATTTGAGGCATTATCAGTTACTGCAAAATCTACTTTTGGTTTTAAACCCCACTGATTAATAATTTCACTAATTTCAAAAGCGATGTTTTCTGAATTCTGAATAATGGCAGCAGCCTAATAAAACCGTTTTAAATTCTAAATTTTCGGTTAAATATTGTCCTGTTAATGCGATATATCTCTCAGTTATCTTCGTATATCAACCATCTTCGTATATTTATCGTCCTTACTCGACGCAATGAGTACAAGAATGATGGTAATTTATATGGGTAAATTGTTGATGCATAGTGGAATATAAATATTCCCAGCATCGCTCTGAATGGCTTGATTAAGCTTGGGTATACAATTTACTTTAATTGCTATCGACACATTTAACTTCATATTTCCTCACTAGAGGTCTCTAGTAGCACACTTTGGTAATTGTTTTTCCTATAATTGCCAGAGTAGTCGGTGCGTTTTGATTTAGTTTGAGTCTTCTTACAAACTCTCTCTGATGACGGGTAGACCCAGAAACACGTGTTAGGGAGTGGTAAATCGAAACGCAAATCGCTATATATATATATATATATATATATAGTATTATATATATATATATATAGTATTTTATATATATATATATATATATATATATATATATAGTATAAAGTAGTTAGGTATTATTGACTGACACGTTATGTAAACTAAAGTTTTATTTTATTTTACATATATATATTTAAGTATTCAAAATGTTCACCATTCATCTCAATACACTTCAAATAACATTTTTTGATTCCAATTAATAATGCTAGCAAGCATCTTCATTGATTATACCTAACTCGATTGTTATCCAATGTTTGCGATGTTCAACGTTTTCGATCTCCGCGTAAAACTAATGGCGATCCTGACAGTAAAATTGTTTTAATAAAAACACGTTGTTATAACGTAAACTTAACCCGAAAGTTCTCTACCATTTCGCTTGAAACACAACGACCAAACGCACGAGAAAACTACTTACTACCATACTGACCGGCCAACGCTGGCCGCGTTGCTGGGTAATACAAGCTGTCCCCGTGAGGGGCACGGGCCACGTAAAAAGAATATCCCCACAGTTTCTCTTGCTTGTCG
Source organism: Diabrotica undecimpunctata (assembly GCF_040954645.1). Lineage (NCBI taxonomy): Eukaryota > Metazoa > Arthropoda > Insecta > Coleoptera > Chrysomelidae > Diabrotica > Diabrotica undecimpunctata. Next base: position 82,569,592 of record NC_092810.1, on the reverse strand, counting down.
TAGAAGGCGACTAAACTTGTAAGGCGAGCGCGATGGGACAAGCTAGGGACTGCTCATCAGGATGCCTTTGGGAGACTGGGAGATGACCACTCACAACGGGTCTCAAGCGTTTCCAAATACCCTTTTATGTTGCATTCACTAACAACTCTCACGTAAAAATCCTTCTCCTCCCATAAACTTCCATAACTTCTTCATAACCCCAGGAGACAACCTGACGCCAAATAAAAAACCGATAGAGACAACCAGAAAAAAAATCGTAAGCTAAGATGTGAGAAACCGTGCTGGCTGGATTCCCACGCGTGACGTGGTAACGAACGGTTGCCTTGGAGAAACGGGTGGAACTACGGATTGTCTGAGAATATGGATTGTCTAAGAATATGGAATACCCGTCGAGGTCTTTGAGGATCCTCTTATGGAGAAGTTCTCAAAGACTTACGACAAATGAGGACGACGCTCAGCAAGGCTCACACACCCGAGGGCGCAAGGCAGAAGGTGGATGAATTGTCGCCTGTCAGCGTCAACCGAATAATCTTGTAATAGTCACCATAACCCTTCTAAGTGACGTAATGCGCTAGTTGTGTAGCATTTTTATTTTCTTTCGTATGTATTGAAATTACCTTGTGCGTATTAAAACACCGAAGAATATTTTCAATGTATTTCTATTTCCTATCGTTTATGTTAAAACACCGAACTATTAATTCAATCCTTTTGCATCACTGGAGTTGATAATAAACATAAAAGTTTGTTTATATATCACAGATGTGTATTTCCTTGATATTTCTTTGATCGTGAAGCCGCTTTAGAATATTTTGCGCGTCAAATAAACAGAAATATTTCGGTTTTTGCTTTGTTTATACCGAGTTGGGCGAATTATTATCACGAGCGAAGATTATCACTCTGCAATAGATCGCCAAAGTGGTCGCTTCATTGTTTCGAGTCCGGATTTTTTTAAAAGTTCGTAATGGCTTTTCGTTTTTGTCATGGAAATCATGGAAATACAGTGACAGTAGCAGTTCAATGTGTAGTTATAGAGGTTGGGAGAAGTTTTTTGAAGAGACAAGAGGCGGCGTGGGTGGCCTGAAGAAACCGGCAAATTTGTTTGTAAAAAAGTGAATTATACTCGAATGTAATGTGTCAATTTCTGTCAGAGTAATCACTGTTTTGTTTCGTGCCGTCTCTCACTTGAGGGACTTGTAAAACGGCGTTCCAAACAACTTTATAGGTGTTCTAAAAGCCAAGTTTTGAAGATTGCGTACCAATGCCCAGCTTCCATCCTCATTTTGTTGTCCCCGGTCATTCCGGACTATTTTCGCAGTTTGTGAGATGCATTTGTTGTTTTGCAGTGAGTTTTGAGTGTCCAGTTCCAACCACAGAACTTTTAAATGAGAAATAACCCACCCAGCAGGAAGATTCTTGTAAGCGGCGTCCGATTTTAATAGCTTAGGAACCTTCTTGTTTTTTTTTGTCCAGGAGATCCATGTAAGTACCCCTTTTGATTCATTTTTGTAGTTACCCCATTCCAGTCCCCTTGTTATTCACTTATCTACGACCCAGATCTCCAAACAAACCAAGAGTAGCCGTTCGCAAACGTTCCGGTTTGTTTTGCTTACCCTATCTCCATCTCAGTAATTTCTGTCCCCAATTTTCAACTCCCTATAGTAATACCCTATGTGGTAGACAAAATAACCGTTATAGTGGTAGAGACTTAAAATGGCTTCGATAGAGATAAAGAGACTAAGAATACTACAAGTCAATGCCGGAAGAGCAAAGACAACACAAGACTTAATTTACGCAAAAACTTTACAAATCGAAGCAGATCTCTTGATTGTCCCAGAACCTAATAAGAGAATAGCTTCGAGTAAAGGCTGGATATATGATAGTAACGTCGACGTAGCCATAAATATGTGACTATATATGACTAAACAAAAAGGTGTGCGTCAATAAAATAGTATGAAAAGAGGGTCATGTAACAATTAAAATTGATAGGATAACCATAATAGCATGCTATATTTTCCCAAAGATTAGCAGAGAGCACTACAGACAACACGTAGATAATATACTCGACACGTCTCACAGAGGGAAATATTTGTTAGTAGCCGGAGACATAAACGCCAAGTCCATTTTATGGGGATCCCAATGAAATAACGCGAAGGGCGAACTGTGGAACGAATGGATCTACGACGGACTTCTTAGTGTTAAACAACTGTAAACCAAACTTTGTGAGAGTTCAATCGAAAAGTCATATAGATATTACCCTAGAAGGCAACGGTGTTGCCAAGAAGATTAAAGATTGGGATGTACTGATGAGAATCTTTTCACCGGTAAATCACGTATGAAATACTACGCTCACAAAATACAACAGGAATAGGATAGATAGTATTCAATAAAGAAAAATTTAAAAGAGAAATAAATAACCTACCAGAAGAAACTATCTACTCCAAAGGAGGCATATAAGAACATAAGGAGGCATATAAAAGGGGCAAAAAAGAACTAAGTAGAGAAATTAAAAGGGCTAAACGTACACGTACAATTATTGAAAATATGATGAAAATAATGAGTATGGATTTCAAGAGAATATATATATATATATATATATATATATATATATATATATATATATATATATATATATATATATCTACGGCATTAAGTGAACTCCGCCCATGTTAAAATTCAGGTTCAATTGAGCTCCGTGGTCAAGTGGATATAGAGTTTAATAATTTATAAAAATTTTTTGGAGCCCGTAAATACCCCTGTATCATAAATGTATATCGTTTAGTTCACGTGTATATATTATAGGGGTCGTTCAGATCTTTTTCATTGTATATTTGAACCATACGTTTATCGGTTTAAGTAAGCTCTGAGAGTTTGGCAACTGTGCGATTATACCGTATATTTTCAACATATACCCTGAACGGTTTATATGGGCTCCTTATTTTTATCTACTATTTGTAGACAGTGTAATGTCATATGCATTACACTGTGTAACAGAGGATATCTTATTACCTGGTATAACTACGTACTAAAAGGTAACTGGTTCTTTAAAAAACAGGTATATAGATACAAAAGGATTTCGGCTTATTATTTAATGGAATGTTCGTTTGCATAGAAAATTTTATTTTTTCTGCATTTTTAGAAATGTTGTTTTTTTATTTAATATAATTTTATTAGTTCAATGCCGAATTCGATGTTTTTTTTTATTACAGAAATTTCGTAATGTATTTTGTTTACGTGAGTATGTCTTTGTACGTTTTATGTAAGCACCCGATTAATAAAAACTACTTTTATTTCATCTACTCTTCTGCGATATCTTGTATAAAGCTTTTTTATTATTTTAGTTCTGGTCTTATTTGTATACTCATATGATATCTCGATAGAAGGTTATCTCAAAATAAATATGGTTAAGTGCTGCAATAGATATTTTTGTGTTTAAATGGGTAGTAGTGTGCACAAAAAAAAAGAATGGTTAATTTGTCTATCAAGGTATATTCGGCAGCAGAAGCATATAGTGCAAGCGTCTATGTTTTAAAGGCGGAAGGACGTACGCCTCATTTTTAGCTGACAAGCTTGCGAAGAATATTATTTCTGGTCCTCAATTTACCTTTTAGTTTTAAACAATGATCTGTGACTGATCCCGTGGGATACAAACTATTTTCAAGAAATTTATAGGAAGTCTACAGTTCAACAATTTCATGACATTATTGGATGTTCAGTTTGTGAAAGCGTCTATGTTAGGGAAATTGAGGAGCGCACATGAGTTTTTCAGGGGTTTTGGCTGAAAATTGATTCATAGTTTATTTTTATTGTGCAATAATAGGTGTATCGTCTTTATAATATTAGTCCTATTATCTACCGGTATGAGTTGATCGTTTGGGTAAATGTTATACAGTGTAGGTGCTTTTATGCTACCCCAAGCAAGACCGTTTTTCATCTGCTATTCTTAACATTGAGTGATACAAAAAATATTCTCTTGTGTAGGCATAAGCAAATAATATAAGTGAGTTTGTTATCTAAGGGGATATCATATAGTTTTTCGAGAAATATTTGGTAATTTAAGGTGTTGTAAGCGGCATTTAGATTGAAAAATACCACCCCTGATACCCGATATTTTTCGTACCCGTCTTTGATGTGTTGGGTAAGATTTAGCATTTGTAATCTACATGATCTTCCCTATCTATAGCCACTTTTGTTTACAGATTTCGTAATAGTGCTCAGATCCTCAATGTAGGTAGTTGTATTATTTTTCATTAAATATGTAGATGGTGGATCCAAGCTGAACATCGTTGAAAGGTTCTCTGAAAGCTGACTGGTGTTGTCCTTTCTTACTTTGAGTTATTCTTTGCTTTTTTTCCGACAGAGATAGCATGTCTATATCTATAATGTGGTTTTCAGCGATAAGCTTTATACCAAATACCCTACGTTAGGCCCTATATGTGTTTCCTGCACTAGAAATGAGTCAGATTCGTATTTAGCGCATATGTCTGATAAGTTTAAGTAAAGTAAAGTTTCTTGATCTCTAGATATACCCTTAACAGTTATATACATATGTTATTAGAATAGTTGGTCCTAAAAAGGACCAATTTGACAAAATCATATTAAAGGGGTGACTGACGAATTAGCCGATTAATTATTTAATCATTACCCTGGGTATGCCCGATTGTTCTGATCTTCTTAGTACTTAAATTTTCGTAAAGGCTCGTTCTTTGAACCCCGTAAGTAATGCCTAATATTTTACTTTTTATTGAAAATTTAAATTTTACATGCCGTGTATTACTTTTTGACGATATTTCGAATCAGATTTGTATAGTAATAATTTAAGGTATTAAAGAGCCTGTTTGTGGAAAATAAATAAGTTTGTGATATCGTTCGTAACTCATATATAGATAATAAAAAAATAAACAGTTAAAATAGGTGTAAAAAATTTCAACTTCATACATGGCGCCATTGTTCAGGTGATGATGGGTTTATCACAGATATCAAAGGTTACATTTTAATTCAAGGTTCTATTTGCGTATTTTCAATATTAAAAGAGTAGGAAAAGACATGTTTATGCTTTTATTTATTTTTTAAATCTATTCTATTTTCTTTCTAGAGTTCCGTCTTCTTTGAACGACCTGTGGTCTTTTTTCAATTGGGCACTTGTCTAAGGCTATGACAAATACTCTGTCCTCTGCTATTCTACATTAATATGACTGATTCATTTTCTCTTTCTTGCAGCTATTTTATTGTTTATCCTGTCAATCCTGTGTATCTTTTTCTTCTTCTTCTTCTTCTTTTTATATAGACATTACTCTGTCTGTTTTTCAATGTGTCTCCAGTAAGTTGCCGTTCCATGGTTTTCGTGGTCTTCTTGCTGATCGTCTTCCTATTGGGTAACCGTCTCTTGCCATGTCTACTACTCCATTTGTTGTCATTCGGCTTATATGATCGTTCCATTCTACTCTTCTATTTCTTAACCAGTTCTTAATGTTCTTCACCTTGTATCTACATCGTATATCTGTACTTCTAGCTCTGTCCCATAGTGTCTTACCATCAATTTTTCTAAGTGTTTTTATCTCTGTTGTTTCTAACATCCTTTTTGTCCTCTCTGTGTCAGGTCTTGTTTCTGCTTCGTATGTCATTATTGGTCTGATAACTGTTTTGTAAATTCTGCCTTTGGTTTCTTTCCCGATATTTTTATTTCTTCATATTGTCTCATTTAAGCAGCCTGCGGCTCTGTTTGCTCTATTCAGTGGATCTTCCACTTAAGTTTCGAGATTTCCGTAGCTAGATAATGTGATACCTAGATATTTAAACTCCATCACTTGTTCTATTATCTGACCTTCCAGCTCCAATTAACATATTAGTAAACTTGCTGTTGAAACCATGCATTTTGTCTCTTTTGAAGAAATTAACATGTTAAATTTTCTGGCGGTTATATGAAATTGGTGTAGCATACGTTGTAAATCATCTTCACTTTGAAGGAATAGTATTGCGTCGTCTGCATAGCAGATTATTTTAATTTGTTTTTCTCCCATTTGGTATCCTCTTTTATTTCTTACTTTTTTATTATTTCATCCATAATCCGGTTGAACAATAAAGGACTCAGGAAATCTCCCTGTCTTATCCCATTACCAGCTTCAATAGGGTCGGTTAGTTCTTCTTCTACTTTTACTTTTATAGTGTTGTTTTGGTATATATTTTCGATTGTTTTGATTATTCAATGAAATTGACATTAATTTGATAGTTTTCATTTTATTAGTACTGATGGTATATAACTAGCATCTGTTAGTACTATATATCAATTTGAACATGTATAAGTAAGAGCACTCTCTTGTTAGTAATTTCAGTGTAAATTATGACGAAACCAGAAATAACCCATAATATTATCCCACACCTCAAAGGTCTGCCTCGCGGTATCTTAGAGACGCAATAATTCGCTTTTGATAGATAAAAACAAAAACCCACTAAGACGAACACAACATAAATCAAAAAAATCCGTCAACCTGTCAATAGGGACATACAATATTAGATCAATGTCTACGGATGAAAAAGTACATGAATTGGAAGAAGAATTAACAAACATAAAATGAGATATCATAGGCCTATCAGAAACTCGACGAAAAGAAGAAACCCGAATACAGCCTATGTCATACTTAAACTAAGAAGAACATCAATTAAAATTATCCAGGTATATGCCCCCATGACAGCTTATGATGACGAAGATATCGAACTATTTTATGAAGATATATCAAAGGCTATGGAAGAACATAAAAATCGTCTTATACTACTAATTCGAGATTTCAATGCCAAACTGGGTAGAAAACTAAACAAGGAAGAAACTAAAACAGGAGATTTCGGGTATGGTCAGAGAAATGATAGAGGTGCTACTTTGATGAACTACCTAGAAGAAAAGCATCTATACGCAATGAACTCCTTTTACAAAAAGAAGCCCCAACGAAAGTGGACATGGATCAGCCCTAATGGATCCACAAAAAATGAGATCGACTACATACTGTCCACGGAACGATATATCATTAAAGTTGTAACAGTTCTTAACAGAATCACAACAGGTAGCGATCACTGGATGGTCAGAGCAAAAATTAGTGTTGACGGTAACTACGAAATGAAAAGAAAAATAATTAAAACCTGGGATCTAGTAGATAGAAACAAACTAGGGCAATATAAAGAGATATACAAAGACCTATTAAAATAACAACTTACTTAAAAATTAGACAATGATGACAAATATATAGATGAAATAGACAACATACTTACAGCAACGATGATTACATCAGGAAAAGAAATAGCAAAAAAGGATCTAAAAAAGAACAACTATATATCAACAGAAACAGAGAAGCTTATGGATAAAAGAAGGAAGCTATAGAATATGTAGAAATCAATAAAACAATAAGCAGAATGATAAGAGAAAATAAGAGAAAAGAACAAGAAATAAAAATAGAAAAAGTAATACAAAACAACAAAAATATGAAATGCTTAAGACCGAAATTAGGTAAGTGTGAAATAAACAAAATAAAAGATGAAAACGGACTAGAAACAAACATTAAAGATGACATTATAAATATTATCCACCATTTCTACTCAGAACTATATAAAACAAAAAAGGAACCACCAGAAACAATTAAAAACCAACTTAAAGCTAAAGTAAAAAATGTCAACTCAGAGCTACAGCCAGAAATAAGCAAATCAGAAATAAAGAAGGCATTGAAAGAAATGAAAAACAACAAATCGCCTGGAAAAGATGAAATAACTGCAGATATGCTGAAATATGGTGGAAAAGTGGTAATTAACACTCTACATTCCCTTTTTAACAAGATATTAAAAGAAAAAAGAATCCCAATCAACTGGAAGGAATCCGTAACCATTATCCTACACAAGAAAGGGGATAAAGCAGATATAAGAAACTACCATCCCATAACACTCCTCAATGTAATGTATAAACTCCCAACAAAAATTTTAACCAATAGATTGACGACAAAATTCGATGGAAACCCAACAAGCTGGTTTTAGAAAGGGATTCAGCAAAAGTGACCATTTACTAAGTATGAAAATACTTATAGAACGAGCAAATGAATACCATATTCCTCTATATATAGCGTTCATACATTTCGAAAAGGCTTTCGACAGTGTCGAACATTGGGCAGTGAAAAGTTCTTTGATTAATAGCAGAATTTACCACAGATATACGGAACTAATAGCCAATATATATAAGGAAGCCAAAACAACAATTAAAGTATATGAATAAACAAAATCAATACAAATAAATAGAGGCGTGAGACAGGGTGACACAATATCACCGAAACTTTTCAATCGGGCTGTGGAAGATATTTTTAAAAGATTAGAATGGGAAGAAAAAGGTTTAAAAATTTGTGGACAACACTTGAACCATCTAATATACGCTGATGACATCGCATTGATAACAGATAAATGAGAAGAATTATTTGAAATGATGAAAGAACTGGACGTAGAAGCTGGAAAGATAGGCTTTATTATGAATTACAGCAAGACCAAAATTATAACAAATACAGATGAAAACATCACAATGAGGTTCGGACAAGATGAAGTAGAACAAGTTCAGGATTATATATATCTGGGTCAAACTATAAAACGTAACAAAGAAAACCAAACAGCAGAGATAAAAAGACGAGTTAGACTGGCATGGGCGGCATTTGGCAAACTAAGCTACATTCTTAAAAACAAAAGATATCCACAGCATCTTAAGACTAAAGTATACAATCAATGCGTACTCCCTGTTCTAAATTATGGTTCTCAAATGTGGACATTTACAAAAGCAAACATGGACATAACCATAAAAACCCAAAGAGCAATGGAAAGACAAATGTTGCACATAAGACTAATGGATAAAAAGAGAAACAAGTGGATAAGAGAGAAAACAAAAGTGAGGGATGTTAGACAAGAAGTTGCAAAATTGAAATGGAGATTTGCCGGGCACAATATAAGACAAAAAGAAGACCAATGGAACAAAATTCTTATAAGTTGGAGACCGTGGGAATATAAACGAAGCAGAGGAAGGTCCCAAATGAGATGGGCAGATGATATCAAGAAGCACGTGGGCTCTAGGTGGATAACTATACCGACAGACAGAGAAGAATGGAAAAGGATTGGGAAGGCCTATGTCCAAAGATGGGCCGAAAAAGGCTAATTAGATAGAGACAGATTCTCCCCGTGTGATCTTAGTATTTCCGTTGATTGAATAGTATAGGGTATCCAATATTTTAATTAATGGTATGTCAGAGTTTTATAAATTTTATACATATTTGCAAAATGAAGAAGAAAGTTAAGCACAGGCAGTTAAACAGCTGATCTGTCAATTTAGAAGTAAGAGCAAGTACCAACTTGCTGAAAAGCATACCATACACAAAAGGGATAATAAAATGTACTACACAAACTATAGCGATATGAGCTATATATAAGCTATATATCTATTAATTATTAGGATATACAATATTTTTTCTAATACACCTGGAACGATTGAGTGAATAATCAATTATTGACTATTAGGCAGTTAATTAGAAATGTTGGGAATACAAAAAAAACATTAAACTAGTTATTTATAGATTTTAAACAAACACTGATATAATCATAAGAATAAAACTATGAAATACCATGGCAGAACTAGGCTTACCTAATAAACTAATTAATAAAGTATCTTACTGTCGACTTATTTTCAAATGTACTGCAAAGAGCTTTAAAAAATGTGAACGAATTATTAACAGCTGTTTTGAAAACTAAATATTATGAGACGAATTGGGGATATTATATTACACAAACTAAACCGCTTGCCTACAAAAAATATTAGGAAAATATGATACGACGCGAAAGACTAATGACTTTACAGCTAATTGCCACATAAGTATCAATGTAACTATAGCTCGCAAAATGGGTTCAATTACATTGCAATTTTTAAATTTTTCGTGATAAAATGAAGTGATTGATTGTTGTTTTGAAAAGGTAAGTTGTTTTTTATTTTTGTATTCCTATCATCTGATATTGTAATATCAACAACATTTTTCATAATATATTCTGAAATGCGCTTTCTCTTACTGATAACGAACAAAAGTTTTATTAACTTCTCGTTAATATAATTATGTAGGAATTAAGAATTTTATCTTGTTCTTACTATAGTGCTAAAGCACAAAGGTAGTCATAGTCTACCGTATTTTTTTCATAGTGGTCATAGTTTTTAATTGTAGTATAGCTTATGTGTTTATAATAACTAGTGCAGAGAAAATAATAAAAATTTTTACCCTGTGCTTTATGTTTATTATCCTTTATTGTATTGGAACATCTAGAAGCCTAGCAATACATTTTAATTGTTGAACAAAAGAGAAAATAAAAACACTTTTTGTGGTGTGCCACTTAACCATACACAAAATTGTACACAAATAGTCAAATGGTAGTAAAAGTTTCCGATATAGGCCGCCAGACGGTAGAGGCACCGCCGCGCTCTATGTCTATACTATGAGATGTTTTTCATACAGTTTTCGGATCAGATTTTTTCAAAACATCAAATTACATTTTCTTTTTGCCTTTCTTTATTTAGGCTAACCGCTACTGTTTTTTTCTTCAGCGTTTCTTCTTAATCTACATTAATGTTATTATATTTACAATTCTTTCTGGAACGAGCTATAATTTTTCTCAAATAACCATTTTGTGTGGTTTAGTCGCCTTAAGGTTTAGCATGCTTTGTGAGATGCTCTTTAAAGTCCCTTTTAATATTAATATCGTTTGAGAAATTTTTCCGAGATACTTATATTTCGTTTTGATTTTCAATCTTCTTTTAATGTTAGTTTAAATGGTCCAGTAGTGTGTTCGTACAGTTCAGTTATAAGCAAAATTAGGTATTGTTGTATACCTAATTCTTTTAGTATCAGTCATAAGTGTATCCATTTGACTCTGTCGAACGCTTTACGATAATTTATAAAACAAATCCATAGTGGGATATTGAATTCCCTAGACTTTTATACTTTTTTTTGGACTATTATAATAATAGCTTTAAAATTAAATGTTTAGTGAAAATCTCTACGCGACTTTAATGCATTAAATATTTTAATTAAAAATCGACATATCTATTGAAATTAGGCAGTAAAAAAGTATGTTACTAAAGATTGATTTATAAATTATTGTAGTTTAAATTCAACTACGCTATAAAACAAACATTGCATGTCATAAACTGCAGTAATCCAAAAATTACAAAGATCTCCCTGTTGTTTGAGTTTTCTTTAATTATATTAATAGGGTAACAAGCATTATAATCCTACCGAAGGGGCTTCTACTTTCATAAACTGTTACACGATTACTCTATCCGATGTACGTACATTTATGAACTAAATGTTTTAGTGACAATGCCTTTTAATAAAAAATACTAATTAATAAAAATGGAAACCTAACTTTTCCACGTTTATAATAGACACTTTCTTATGTTTAAAAATATATAAAACAAGTAATATAAATTACCGCCTTGTTTATTAAAACTAAAAAGTAAAATAAAGTTATGTGTCGGTTAACAATTTATATTTAACTACATTAGCCAAATAATCCTGAAATTCCTCCATGACTAAATTGATGGATATTTAAATAAATTTCAAGTTCCAAAATGTACCAGCTGTAAAATTTGAAAATCTACTACTAATACAATTATTGGCAACATCTCAGGAGATTAGAAGTGTACGCAAAATGGTAAATACGGATCCCACAAATGATTTATCCTGTTGTGGAGTCCACTTAATCCTACATGTTGGTCGGAGTCTAAATAAAGCGCTACTTAGATAATACTATACACGGTGTATATTCTACTGGAGTTAGTATGATACCGTTTTAGAACGGAGCTCAGAATAACCGCTAGATGTATATATATATATATATATATATATATATATATATATATATATATATATATATATATATATATATATATATATATATAAGGAACGTGGAAAATTCCGGGATCAAATGAAACTAATCAAATAAACCACATCTTAATACAAGAGAAGTTCGCCAATTTAATAACAAATGTGAAAAAGTGCAGAGGGTCTAACGTAGACTCAGATCATTGTTTGGTTGGAATTAATATGAGAGAAGCAATAATTAAAAAGCATAAACGGAAAAAGAAAGTGCAATGTAAATTTAATTTTTAAACACTGCGAAAATTTTAGGTAGCCGCAGGATTATCAAAAGGATATACAAGAAACCTACGCCAAACAAGATAGTACTACTGTGAGTAACATACGACAAAAGTTCGTGAAAATGACAAACAGTATAAAGGAAACAAGAACATACCAAGAACAAAAAGATTTAGAAAAAACTACTGGTTCCATGACGAATGTATAACAGAGTTAAAAAAAATCAGATCAGATTTGAGATTAAAAAGTTTACAAAATTTTTTATTTCAAATCCTTTATAAAAGGTATATAATAAAATACCCAAACGGGCTATATCACAAATACATCACAGAACGTTTTCGGAATGTAAATTCCATTGTCAGTGTAACGAAGTATACATGCTATGAGCCACTAAAATATATAGGTGAAAACCCTTTAAATGTTATTAATTTATAGATATGTTACATTATATATTATTATAAATTAGGATGTTTAAGTTACCGTTGGAATTGGTAACATGGCAACATATGGCTCTACATAGGTTACATGGTCCTGAGACAAAGTGTCTTCGAGGACCTGTTAATAACAACTCTTAGAGGAATATCCTTATTAGAGGTAGTATATAAAATGCTCGCCATACTAATTAAAAAACGATTATAAATAGTAGAGAAGAATCTAGGAGAATACCAGGGAGGATTTCGGAAAGGAAGATCAACAACCGATCAAATTTTTATGCTAAAACAAATCTTGATCAATTGCTATGAATACAACATTTCAGCACAAGTACTTTTCATTGATTACAAAGCCGCCTACGATACAATAGACAGAAACGAATTAATAGAAACGCTAAAAGAATTCCAAGTGCCAGAAAAAATAGTAAGATTGGTAAAAATGACAATTAAACAAACCATTTGTGCTGTGAAATGCAACGGTACAGTCTCAGAAGAATTCGAAGTGAAAAAAGTTGTTCGCCAAAGAGACCCGTTGTCTACATTGCTATTCAATATAGTTCTAGAAAAAATTGTAAGGGTTAGTGGGATAAATAGGTCCGGCACTATTTTATACAAGGAGCACCAATGCTTAGCATACGCTGATGATGTGGTTCTCATTACAAGAAATAGAAAAGGACTATCAAATATAGCAAAAAGACTGATTCGGGAAAGCTCTAAAATGGGACTGAAAGTTAATATTAATAAATCGAAGTACATGGAGATCTCGAGCAAAAAGGAATAAACATCAGGGGATCCTTTAAATTGGAGGTGGAGGATGGATCGGTTGTATAATTCGAGAAGGTGGATGAATATATGTACTTAGGTACTCTTATTGATTAGGCATATAAGGCAGAAACTGAAATTAACCTGAGATTGACCAAGAGCAACAGGTGTGCTGGAGCCATGAGCAAAATAAGGCCAAAGATATATCTCATAATACAAAAATAACAGTATACAAAACTATAATTAGACCCACAATGCTATACGCTGCCGAGACATGGACTATGAACAAAACTATACTGAACAGATTGTAAGCATGGGAAAGAAAGATACTTCGCAGAATGTTTGGTGGAAAAGTAGTAGAGAGAGAATGGAGAAGACAAACTAATGCAGAAGTGTACCATTTGTATGCTAACCCTACAAATATTTATATATATATATATATATATATATATATATATATATATATATATATATATATATATATATATATATATATATATATATATATATATAAATATATATATATATATATATATATATATATAAATATATATATAAATATATATATATATATATATATATATATAAATATATATATATATATATATATATATATATATATATAAATATATATATATATATATATATATATATATATATATATATATATATATATATATATATATTGTTAAGTTTGAGCCCGTGATACAAATACTAAATTGTACTTTGATTACTTTATTATCAAATACCTAATACTTATTACAGAGATGAGAAAGAGCTTGCCTCCATGCTTTTGGTTACCTGTCATCCGTCGCCGTTGACAACCCAACGCAACGTTGCCAAGCAACACAGAAACTTACAATTAAATAAACATCATTTCCCTCCTTACCTATAATCAAAAGTTTACAAGTCCAACCTCTGTGGTTGATGACGTACACAATTACTACGTCTCAATTCAATACCTGTTGGATTAATAGTTTTTAAAGGTATTGAATGATCTCGTGTTTTAACAGGACTTCCAAACTGTAGACCCCCTTCTGAATCAACTAGTTTCCTTAATTTTAACAGAAGTCATTTGGTGACTTAGAGGGTCGACAATTTCGGAATTACAATTTTCCTGAACTACTGCAGGTCTTAACGCATGGTTTGTAGTCAGTAAAGTATTTGGTTGTTCTATGTTTGTAGTAGTTGAAAATTTCCTAATACTGTTTACATGTTTGTACAAAACTCGAATTGAATTTACTTGAACCAAATATGTCACTGGACTTACACGTTTTATTATATTACCCTCATGCCACTTATCTGTTATATAAGGACCTAGTCTTCCTACTAATACTTTCTCCCCTACTAAAAAGCATTCAATTTGTTTGAAATCTGATGATTTATTATAACTGCAATAATTACCCTTTTTAGGTTTGATCAAATCAATGACTGCTTTTGGTTTAACTTTAAAAATATACTCATTAGGACTCACACCTGTACTTGCACAAGGCGTATTTCTATAGGTAAAAAGAAAGTTAACTAACCTTTGTTCTACTGTTAATGTCGATTTTTCTAAAAGAAATATCTTGAAAGCAACCTTTACTGTTTATACGTGTCTCTCAGCAGTACCATTGGACTGGGGGTGATATGGAGGAGACTTTACTACCTTGATACCATTTATTTCACAAAATTTCAAAAAACAGTTAGAATTAAATGGTGGGCCATTGTCACTAACAATGATGTCTGGTAGGCCCATTATAGAAAATGTTAGTTTCAATTTTTCTATAGTATTTGTTACATTAGTACCTCTAACCATGACATGTACATCAATCCATTTAGATTTACTGTCCACTAATAACAGATAAGAGACATTATTAAAAAAAAGAAATCAATATGAACACGTTCAAAAACATTAGCAGTTCTAGGCCAGGGCATTAAAGATTTTTCACTATTGTTTTATGATAATTGACATATTTCACAACTGGAGATCATTTGCTCAATATCCTGTTGTAGACCTGGCCACCAAACTATTGACCTAGCAAGCATTTTAGGTTATCATACCATTGTGGTTCTCATGAATTACTAGAATTTTATTTCTCAAAACAGTAGGAACTATTACTTTTGAACCCACAAGTAGACAGTTTTCTTCCACAGACATCTCATGTCGTTTTAAAAAATATCGCTTCATAACTGGATCAGTAATTTAACTGGGCCATCCTGTCTTTACAAAATCTAATAAATTAACTAAAACCATACCTGTCTTTGTTACTTTAGCCACATCCTCAAAGGTGAGAGGTAGTTCCTCTGTTAAATTAAACGAATTTATGTAACCATCAACCTCCGTGGGATCACTTAGTGGTAACCTTGATAACATATCTGCTTCATACATTTGTGACCCCTTTCGATACTCTACATTATAATCATAGGCTGATAATATAACATTCCAGCGTATTATTCTAGATGCCGACATAACTGAAATATTACGATCTGGATTAAAGGTTACTTTAAGTGGTTTACGATCTGACACTAAAATAAACTGTCTACCATATAAATATTTATGAAACTTTTTAATACAAAATATAATGGCTAGAGCTTCACGTTCAATTTGGAAATAATTCTGCTCAGCCTTACTAAGAGTTCCAGATACAAAATGTATAGGCTTTTCTGTAGCATCAGAGTACCGATGACTAAGAACACCTCTCACTCCATACGAACTAGCATCACATGAAACCACAATTTGCTTATTAGGATCATAATATGCCAGAACTTGATTTGCCTCAATTAACTCCTTACTTAAGGAAAAAGCAGCTTTACATTCTGCATTAAAATTAAATTTTACATTATTTTCCAATAATTTATATAACGGTTTTAAGCGGCCTGATAACATAGGGATAAATTTACTATAGTAATTAATTAATCCTAAGTAAAATCGGAGTTGTGTTATATCTTTAGGTTCAGGTGCCTCTTTAATAGCTCTTAATTTATCACTAGTAGGATGAATACCATATCTTTGTCTATACAGTGACCAAGATATTCAACCTGATCTTTAAAAAACTAACATTTCTGAACATTTACCTTGATATTATAACTACTTAATCTGATAAAAACTATTTCCAGTAATCTACTTACATGTTCTATCGAAGTACCCGAAATAAAGATATCATCTAAATAGCAATGAACATTTGGTATACCTGTCAAGATCTGATCCATTACCGATTGAAAAATTGCTGGTGCACTTGCTATACCATATGTTAACCTAGTAAACCTAAATAAGCCAATATGTGTATTTTTGGAAGGTCTTATTTACTTTAAGTTGTTGATAGGCACCTGATAAATCTATACAACAAAATATTTTACCTCCAGCTAAACTTGCAAAAATATCCTCAGGTAGTGGTAATGGGTATTGCTCTACACTTAAAACTTTATTTACAGTAACTTGAAAATCAGTGCAAATTCTAATATTCTCAGTGTTTTTCTTAGCTTCAACTACAATGGGTGAAGCTCATTCACTATGTTTGACAGGTTTTAAAATACCGACTTGAACCATGTGATCTAAATTTTTTTTAACTAATGGCTTAATAGCATATGGCATTGAGTATGCCTTTTTAAAAATAGGACTCACATTATCTTTTACGTTAAATTTTACTTCAAAATGTTTGATTGGACTAAACATATTGCGATCAAATAATAATTTATATTTATTTTTAATAGACTCCATTAAGTAATCTTGTTCATTTATATGACTGATTTGCCCATCTATACAAAATATAGCTTTCCAATCAGGAAACAAGATATTGAGCCAATTCCTTCCAAGCAGTGGCGTGAATTCCTTACCTGACTATAACTGCCAATGGCAACTCACATGTTTTACTCCCAAAATGTACATTCACCTACAGCTTTAAGAGGTTGACCTGAAACAGCAGTAAGTTTGTAATTTACAGGTGCTAAAGCTAGATTTAGTGCATCTTTAAATTTGGATACAGACATTACTGTTCTACATGCACCAGTATCTACCTCATACCTCAAAGGTTAAATTATTATTGTTTATCTTTAGGGTTACCTGATATGCAGAATTTGAATCACTCACTGTATGAAGATTAAATATGTGATTATTTACCTCCTCACTCTCAATGTTATACTCTTCCTCTTGTACTACCTTCATAGGTTGTGGTCGAATATTTGGACACAAATTCTTGACATGACCCAACTTTGCACAATTAAAACATCTCCATTTTTCAGCTGCACATTTACCTCTATTATGACAATTGAATATTTTTACAACTTTGATATGCACTGAGACTTGATCTAAACTTTGGATTTCTATGCTTGCCTCTGTTTAATACATTTATATTTCCTCCCTCGGATAACAACTTAACTTGTTTCTGTGCTACTTCTGAGGTCAAAGCTAATTCTGAAATGTTAAATCTACCTCACCCAACAACTTCTTTTGTGTTCCTTCGTCTCTAATTCCACACACAAACCTATCCCTTAGAGCCTCTTCTAGAAACTGTCCAAAATTACAAGAATTTGCCAACTTCCTTAACTTTACACTGTAATCAGAGATAGATTGATCAGCTTTTTGTTTACACCGATTGAAAACAAAACGTTCATAGATTTCGGACACAGGTAGAGAAAAATGTGTAATCAATTTCCATTTCACTTCTTGCGCCGTGAGTAGCAATCTGATTCTCGAAGCGTGAACACGTACCGTCATTCAAAGCGCTAGAGAACTTCCTTATCGTAAAACTACCTAATTAACTATACAGCGTTCCACGTTAAGAAAATAACATTGCGGAGATAGGGCCATGTATTTCTTATGGACGATAGAAGCGCAGCGATGCCACGATGAACATAAGCACGATTCAGGGTTGTATAATTTGTACTTTCGTTTTCACAGACATAATTTAAATAATCGTTTTTTAACGTAATTGACCAAAAGTGTCCATTCGAAACAAGAGATGAAAAGTAGGAAAAACGATTTTAATTAAATAAATAGTATTTACAAAAGATAATTTTATTTTATCTTATTTTAATTATAGTAACGACAGTTTATTTGTTTTTCGGTAAGAATATCATATACCATGAATCATAGAAATCAGTAGAAAATATTGCTTAGTTAAATCATGCACTTTGCCGGCTATTAAAGATTTAAAAGCAAATAAACGGACCGCTTGGAATGCATATATCTAATTACTAATTGCAATTTAAAATAATATGCTGTGCGTATGTCAGCGATTTTATGTCGTTCTCTGAGACTACATAATGATAATAAGGCTTTGTGGTTCTTCAGTTGTTATTCTGACTTTACAGTTAAATGTTAATTGAAAATGGAAATTCGAAAAATATATCGACAATCTAGTAAACCGCATGCCTGAGAGTTTTGGCAACACTGATCTCCATAAGCCTAATGTTATTTTCTTAACGTGAAACGCTATATAGTAATTATCTTATCAGCATCAAAAAATTGTTAAAGTGAAAAGTAATAAAAACTAAATGATTAGTCAAACAAACAAAAGAAATATGTTCCCTTAGGGGAACTTATTAGGATTTGATAATAATGGCCAACCAATTTATCAACAAATGAATACCTACTATACAGGATGTCCCAACAATAAATAACCAGAACCAGTCAAACTAAACAGCAGTAAAACCGCAAGTACCATTTTTGTATTTTAATCAAACACCATCTAACCACACAACAAATCAAATGTCATGCCTAAACCAAATACCTATTCCAACCCAAATAGCTATGCCAAACCAAGTACAATTTCCTAGTCAATCAAGTGCATAAAATATTCATAACAGTCAAAACCCTATTCAGTCCCAATACACAACAGTATCCACAAACCCTCAATGCTCACTCTCATCATCACAAAACACCAATAACTACACGGATAGCGATAGCGACGTAGAACTTAACGAAACAGAAAACGAAAATAAACATCCTTGACAAGAAGTTGGCAATAAGAGAAAAAGGGTGAAAAGACAAACAACTTCAGAAATTCCTAACCAAATCCAAACACAAAACAGATTTGATTCCCTCTCAAAAGAAAATCTAGATGAACAAACAGACAATTTATCAAATACACCAAACACAAATATAACCAAAAAAGATCCCTCACCGCCACCAATCTATATTTATGGAGTTACTGACTATAGACTTGCGGAAAGACAAAAATAGCAAATAATAGCATGAGGAGAACTGAATGGTGGACGGACGAAATACGAAGGAAAGTAAAGAACAAAAAAGAAAAATGAAAGAGATATCTAAGTACAAAGCGCCCTGAAGATTATGAGGCATATAAAGAAAAAAGAAAAGAGGTTAAAATAGCTGTGAAAGCAGAAAAAGAAAGGTCATGGGAAAAGTTTGGACTAAAAATGACAAATAATTATAGAGAAAACCAAAAACCCTTCTATGGCGCATTAAAACAGCTTAGACAAAAGAAAGAACACATGATGCCGAATATAAAAGACAAGAATGGAAAGGTAATAACAGAAGAAAACCAAATAATGGAAACATGGAGAAAACATTTCAAAGAGCTAACTCATACAGACGTAGACAACATAGTGGAGATACAAGAAATTAATGAAGAACAAAAAGTAGAACCCATAACAACAGAGGAACTAGAAAAGGCAATTGAAAGAATTAAATTAGGCAAAGCACCAGGTAAGGATGATATGACCCCGGAAATGATAAAATTCATGGGAATAGAGGGAGTGGACAGCATGAAAGAACTAATGAATGATATCATAAAGAGAGCAGAAATACCACAGGACTGGAAGAAAGACGTTATACTACCAATACACAAAAAGAGCGACAAGAGAAACTGTAATAATTACCGAGGTATTACTATATCAAGTATTCCTGGGAAGGTATTCGCAAGAATAAAAACCCAAATAGAACCAACTATGGAAGATACACAATGTGGATTCAGGAGGGACAGAAGCACGCAAGACCACATATTCACAATAAGATAAATAAGTGAGAAAGTAATCAATAAAAATAGAGAAATACATATATGCTTTATTGATCTAGAAAAGGCGTTTGACAGAATACAAAGAAAGGACGTATGGAGGACAGTAAAGGAAAGAGGAGTTGACAGGATAACAATTGATGTAATAAAGGATATGTACAATAATAATACAAATACGGTGAGAACCAACAACGAGGAATCCGAAGAATTTACTACAAGTCAAGGCGTCAGGGATGCGTGTTGAGCCCACTGCTGTTCTCAGTAGTACTAGATGAAGCAATAAAGAAAGCCAAGAGAAGAATGAGAAAACTAACATTAGGATACTGGCAAATGAAACAGACTCAACTACCAGAGCTTCTATTTGCAGACGACATGGTTTTGATAGCAGAAAACAGAGAAGACCTACAGAACAACCTTGAAATCCTAGAAGAAGAACTGTCAAACATAAATATGAAAATAAATACAGAGAAAACAAAAACAATGATAATTTCAAATAAGAACATACACACAATACAATTAAACGGAAAACAACTAGAACAAGTGGAACATTTTAAATACCTAGGAGCAATAATTGAATCAAACGGTAAACAAGACATGGAAATAAATGAGAGAATGGGACGAACAGGAAGCTTATTTAACACTATGAAAACAACATTTTTGGGGAAAAAAGAAATACCGGAGAAGGTAAAAACGGCAGTCGTTAAATCAGTAGTAAGACCTACAATCATCTATAATAGCGAGTCATGGACATTGACTGGGAGACAAAAATCTCGAGTCAATGCTATGGAAATGAGGTTCCTGAGGAAAATAGCAAACAGAAAGAAGACAGACAAAATACGAAACGAAACAATCAGATAAAACCTAAAACTAGAACCAATAAACGAAAAAATAGTAGAGGGGCAACTAAGATGGTTCGGGCACGTGTGTAGAATGTCGAATGAAAGATTAACAAAACGAGTGTTTGAAACGAGAATACAAGGGAAAAACAAACGAGGAAGACCAAGAGTTAGGTGGCTAGACGAAATCAGAAAAGAAGTTGAGAAGAAAGGATTGACATGGGAAAGTGCACGAAATCTAACACAAGACCGGATAGCATGGAGACAACAGTGCAAATCTTAACCCCACCAGCCTTACACCTAACGGTAGAAAGGCTTAGGACTAAGTAAGTAAGTACTGACTATAGTGCTATGATAGCAAACCTTTCAACTGCAACTGCGGCCGAAACCTATTACACCAAAACCATTTCAAATAATATAGTAAAAATTAACCCTACAAACTCAGACACCTACAGGAGACTCATACAGCACCTTAGAAAAGAAAACATTGTACATCACACTTACCAACCGAAACAAGAGAGGGCCTATAGAGTTGTCATAAGAGGATTACATCATTCAACACCCACAGGAGATATCTCGCATGAATTAAATAATAAGGGTTTTAAAATTCGCAACATAATTAATGTTAGACATAGAGTTACCAAAGAACCATTGCCCTTATTCTTTGTCGATATAGAGCCAAATGAAAACAACAAAAACATATTTAACCTGCAAGTCCTACGAAACTGCATAATTCTTGAAAATTATAGTGGAAGTGAGGATTTTCTGGGGTACATTGAAACAACAAACGCCATGTTTCGTTCGATAGCAACGACTTCAACTTTATTGTAATAATCAATATTGGCAACACGCCATACACCGAGTGTTTACAAACATTAATCCAAAGATGGCGCTACATGTATTAAAATACTTTTTTGATACATCACAACACCCCCACTTATCAAAAAATATCTAAACTTTCAAACCCAAACCTAGCCTAAATTTAGAATTTTTAACATTTTTCAACCCTTTAGTAAGGATGTCAGCCAACATTTCATCAGTACTCAAATACTTCAACTCAATAACATTATTTTGTATAGCCTCTCTGATGAAATGGTGGCGAATGTCAATATGTTTTGTCTTTTCATGGAATACTGGATTTATGCACAACTTCTGAGCCCCTTGATTGTCATTATACAAAACAACTGAATCCAGTCTTCCTTGAATTTCTGACAACAAATTCCTTAAGTAAATGGCTTCCTTAGTAGCCTCCCCTAAAGCTACATACTCCGCTTCAGTGCTAGAAAGAGCCACTGATTTCTGTTTAACACTCTTCCAAGAAATCGCACCACCCGAAAGTTTAAAAACAAAACCTGTGTAAGATATTCTATCTAACTTATTTGAGGCCCAATCAGCATCAACAAACCCTGTTAAATCCAAATCATCCCTTTTATAAGTCAAACAAATGTCTTTAGTCCCCTTCAAATACCTCAATATCTTTTTAGCAGATTTCCAGGGATACTCATTATGACTTTTATTAAATTGACTCAAAAAACTTACACTATATGCCATATCTGGTCTTGTCAAAACTGCTAAAAACATTAGACTACCAATTAATTTCTGATATAAAGGATTTTCAACTTTTTCTAAGCAATTACTTTCTGTAAATTCAAAATTATCTATTGGTGAGCTGACAACATTGCACTCCTCCATATTAAACTTTCTTAATAACTGATCAATATATGCACTCTGGTCTAATCTAATAGTATCTTTATCCCTATGAATCTTCATACCAAGACACAATTTTAACTGACCTAAGTCTTTAATTTTAAATTTTGAACATAATTCTGCCTTTAATAAATCAGTTTGGACCTTATCATTACTGAAAACTATAAAATCATCAACATATAGAGCCACTAAACCCTATTCATTCTACAAATGCCCAATCGTCAATAGAACCACGTGTAAGCCAAACAGGGTCGTACTGATGTACGACCTATGTATCATACGATTTTTAAAAATATTTACTTTTGAAACTGTTAGTGTAAAAATTTCTTGAAATTTAATCATTATATCACAATTAAACTAAACTCTAAAAAATATCATGACCAGTAAATAACTTAACAATAACTATAACATAAATATAACACAATATATTAACTTAAAAATCAACACGATACAATTAGAATTTAAAATGATGGCGAATTGGGATCTGTAACATGAGAATCTGTCTCGCTTACGGTAATAAATTATATTTTATCGCCTCTTGACGAATGAGACAGCGAATATCAACACGTGCTCATGTTTACTGATGGGAATTTGGTAAACGAATACACTTTACAACTAAACTCTTATCAATTTTTTTAATATAGACACATGACTCATAATCTGATTTATTAAATGCTAGGCTAATCAAAATTTCATTCACTTTTTGATACCAGGCTCGAGAAGACTGCTTTAATCCATAAATGGCCTTTTTAAATGACAAACTTTATTTTCATTACCTTTAAGAACATAACATTCTGGTTGACGCATGAACACTGTTTCTTGCAAGTCACCATTTAAAAAAGCTGTCTTCATGTCCAAGTGAATAACATCTAAATCTAACTTTACAGATAAGGCTAATAACAATCGTAAACTTGAATACCTTATTACAGGAGAAAACGTCTCCTCATAGTCCACACCTTCACGTTGAGTGTACCCCTTAGCCACTAAACGAGCCCGATAACACACCTGATCATCACAATCAACTTTGGTTTTGAAAACCCACTTGCACTCAACCAAAGTTCCACTTTTTGGAGTATCGACCAACTCCCATGCCTCATTTTCTGCAAAAGATAGCATCTCTTCATCCATGGCCCTCTTCCATCTGGCCGAGTCTGGTCTAGATAGAGCTTCTGCCACACTGGATGGGATATCTTCCAGATCTACTTCCTGCTGCTTATGACATTGAAATGTCACATAGTCTTTGAAGACCTTAGGCTTCTTGGTTCTGTCGGATCGTCTTGATGTACTTGGTATTTCTGGTGTGATCACTATATCTGGAACATACTCTGAGTCATTTGAATCATCTCCGAGGTCATCATCCAAAACATCATGGTATTCTTCCTCATCTGACAGTCTATCTGGGAATTTACCTTGGTCTGGATCCCCCACTTGAGGTAATATCTCTGTCACTGCAATATCATTGCTTGGTGATCCTAAGAAATCAAAGTTTTTCTTGGTTTTTCATTAATGACCACATCTCTACTGGTAATTACACTCTTCTTAATGGGATCATAGAGCCTATAGCCCTTCACATTTTGACCATAACCAACCAAGAACATCTTCTCTGCCTTTTTGTCAAACTTCTGCCTTTTTTCTTTGGGTATATGAACCATTGCCTTACTACCAAAGATTCGAACATGACTCACATCTGGCTTTTTACTATAGAAGAGTTCATATGGTGTTCTACCTTCAAGACCTCTGACCACAGATCTGTTCCTTAAGTATGCAGCAGTATTGATGGCTTCAGCCCAAAACTGCTTAGGAAAATCTGCATCGAATAGTAAGCACCTCGCCTTTTCCACCAGGGTACGGTTCATTCTCTCCGAAGTACCATTCTGCTCTGGGGTGTAAGGATTTGTTTTTTGATGTGTTATACCATTACTACTTAAAAAAGATTCAAAGTCAGCACTACAAAATTCTCCTCCGTTGTCAGACCTAAAACATTTGATTTTGTGCCCTTTTTGGTTCTCAACTAGCAATTTAAATTCCTTAAACTTATCTAGAGCTTCACTTTTGTATTTTAAAAAATAAACAAAAACCATCTTACTCAAGTCATCTTCAAGAACCAAAAAATATCTAGATCCTCCGATGGACATCATCTCCATGGGACCACATAAATCACCATGCACAACCTCGAGCAATTCTGCAGCACTATTTCCACTACTCTTGAATGGCAACCGAGTCTGCTTTCCCTCACAGCACACTTGACACATATTATGCAAACTTGCCCGCCCTTTATAGTTCAAGCCCTCAACTGCTCCGTCCCTCATTATACCCAAATCTCTAAAGTTGATGTGACCAAAACGTCTATGCCACAAATCACAACAGTCCTGAGCATACATAGAGAACGCCACTGGCTGAGACTTAACAAAATTAAGTCTATACACTTGATTAATCAAATCAGCTGTAGCCACACTTGTACCTTTACTATTAAAAATCTCACAACCCTTCTGGTTAAAAACAACCTTGTTACCATTTAAAATCAACTGGCTAACTGACAGTAAATTGGTTGTAATATTGGGTACATAATGAACATTTTTAACTACAATGTCAAAGTTTTTATTGCTACTTACTGTAGTTAACTCTACTTCTCCAGCACACAACACTGGCATTTTTTCATTGTTGGCTACTAAAATTTCTTTGAGCTGTATATCCTGGGATGCATTTTTTATCCAGTCATTTCTTGACGTTAAATGCACACTTGCTCCAGAGTCAATATACCAATGTGAATTGTTAAATTCACCATTTAAAAAGACCGCACTAAAAGCACTCTTATCCTCCGGTTTTCTCTGCTGTTTTCGAAAACTCTCAAAATCCCTTTTCAAAACTGGGCACTTATTTTTGTAATGACCTATTTGTTTACATCCAAAACAAATCACATGTTCTTTATTGTCATTTTTAACACTGCCACCGCCATCTTTGGGATGTTTTCGGAACTTGCCTTGACTGGCAAAAGCACTACCAGTAGATTTCTCGCTGCCCGCGTTCCTACTAGTTCCATCTTTCTGCATATCAATTAACTTGGACTTTATTGCATCCCCTGTAATTTGAATTCCAGAATGTTCCAGAGCCATTATCATTGGGGTGAATCTGTTTGGCAATCCTGCAAGCAACAATGAACCAATCCACTCACTAGTAATTTCGAATCCACTCCGAGTTAATTTCTGGGCTGTTTCAATCATCTGCCCTATATAATTCTCCATACTGTCACAATTATTCAACCGCAAACTTATGAGAGTCCTAAGTAAATCAATTTTTCGTGTAAAACTTTTCTCGCCATAAAGTTTTTTTAATGTTATCCACACATCCAATGCCGTTGCCGCCTCTCGAATATGCACTCACTTTATTCTGCGTGTCTGCATTTGCTTCACCATTTTCTTCCAGGCATTTCGATAAACCATCAAGCACAAAAACGTTTTCCCAATCATCGTAGTTCTCGCGACCCATTAATTTTGGCACACTGGCTAAATAATTCGTAGCCGCCATTTTCAGTCCACAAAACAAACTGCGAATTTCACTCGACCCTACGTGACTACGTTACCAAAAAAAAACTCACAACTGATACCTTCAGGTTATAGAACTTTAAAACTGAATGCTGGGCCCATAACCTCTTGAAAATTATAGTGGAAGTAAGGATTTTCTGGGGTACATTGAAACAACAAACGCCATGTTTCGTTCGATAGCAACGACTTCAACTTTATTGTAATAATCAATATTGGCAACACGCCATACACCGAGTGTTTACAAACATTAATCCAAAGATGGCGCTACATGTATTAAAATACTTTTTTGATACATCATGTAGTGTCGTAAGCTTAGACAGTGTGAACCCGACCTTAGGGTGTTAGCTGACGGCTGTCTGGCAGTGGCAACCGTCAGCTGTCAACCTAAAAAAAGGACACTTGTAAAATTGCTGTAAAAATATAAACATTTGTGTTCACCCTTTTAGCGGGTATTTTAGTAAAATAAAACTATTTACCGTAATTGTCGTATTATTACAAGGATACTACAATTATTTGGCGACGAGAAAAGTTGTGGAAGTTTGGGTGAAGCACAAAATATTGTATTTTTTTACGGAAAGTTGAATTTGGAATTTGCAAGTCATGTCCTTGAACCAGGGTAATTCAGAAAACGTGGTTTTGCCAATCCAACCGACTGTTACAGTGGTTAATAGGAACATTTCGGCATTAGCAGTTTTCAAGCAAGGTGATGATTTTGAAGTATTTGAAGAACGGCTAGACCAATTGTTTATGGCAAATATAATAGAGGGTACACGAAAGGTTGCTGTTTTACTTACCTTGTTAAGTGAAGAGGTATACAAGATTTTGAGAGACCTATGTAGCCCTGAGAAGCCGAAAGACTTTGATACTTTAATACAGTTATTAAGACTACATTTTAAACCAAGAGTGTCTGTCTATCGCAGAAGGATTGTTTTCGATTCATTAAGACAGGGCCAAGAGTCTATTAATGATTGGTATTTAAGGGTTAAAAATGCAGCTACACAATGTGATTTTATGGACAAACTGATGTATAGAGTCCAAGATAAATTTGTAACAGGCATGAGGCCAGGTCATATATTGGACCGTTTGTGTGAGGAGAGTCCGTCCAAAAGTTTTCAAGAACTGTTAGAGATAGCTTTGAACAAAGAAGCAGCCTTGAGAGAACAGTCCAGAAATAATGCTGAAGTGAATAAGCTACAAGAAGTTAGACAAAAAGCAAGTAGTACTTCTAGTAGTAATATTTCCAGAAATGGTGAGAAAATAGTGGAGAGACATAGTGATAAAGAGAGACACAGTGATCCAGAAGACTTAAGGTGTAATTTCTGTAACAAAACCAAGCATAATTTTAGTAAATGTAAGTACCGAACATTTATTTGTAAAAAATGTGGCAAAAAGGGTCATATTATGGCAGCATGCAAATTAGAGCAGAATCCTTTGGTGGAAGAGGAAGAAAATGAGAATATACTTTCATTGTACAACTTAACAGACATTCAACAAGTTAATTTTATAAAGCCACTGTATATTCCAGTTGTAGTAGATGATAAGGTGTCCACACAGATGGAATTGGATACTGGAGCAGGTATTTCTTGCATGCCTCATAAGTTTTATTTAGATAATTTAAGCTACATTCCTTTGAATAAAACAGGTATTAAATTAAAAACCTACTCTGGAGAAATTGTGAATCCAGAAGGGAAAATTACTGTAAAAATTTCTATACAGAATGTTTCAAAAATTTGTAATTTTACAATAGTCAAGAAAGCTACTAAAATGTTGTTAGGTCGCGATATAATTAGTAAATTTAACATGTCTTTAAAAAATTCCAAAATAACAATTAATGACCTAGCTATTCAAAATAAAAACAATGAATTGGATAAAATATTGTCAAAATATTCAAAGCTGTTTCAAAGGGAGTTGGGTAGGTACAATGGGGAAAAAGTTACTTTAGAAATAGATGAAAATGTAAAACCAGTTTTCCACAAACCTCATCCCTTACCATTTGCTTTTCGGGAAAAGGTGGAGGTGGAACTAAAGCGGTTAGAGTCAGAGGGTGCTATTGAACGGGCAGATAATTCTCTGTGGGGAACACTATTAGTACCAGTTATGAAACCTAATGGCAAAGATATTCGTGTTTGCGCTAACTATAAAATCACAGTAAATAAATATTTAAAAGATTTCAACCATCCATTGCCCCGTATTGAGGACATTTTCGCCGCGTTACAAGGAGGACAAAAATATTCAAAACTCGATTTTCTCAATGCTTATAACCAGTTAGTACTAGATGATACAACTAGTGAGTTATTATCTCGGAGCACACCTCTAGGTATATATAGAATAAAGCGGTTACCTTATGGCACGAAGCCAGCCTGTTCTATTTTTCAAAATGTAATTGAAAAGGTTTTGCAGGGGTGTCGGGGTACAGTAAATTTTCTGGACGATGTAGTAGTAATAGGGAAAGACGATAGAGAGCATTTAGAAAACTTGGAGGAGGTGTTAAAGCGACTAGAAAGAGCAGGGTTTAGATTAAACGAAAAAAAATGCGAATTTTTCAAAGAAAACATTTATTATTTGGGACACAAAATATCACAAAATGGGTTGGAAAAAGACGAAGAAAAGGTAAGGGCAATCATAAGTGCTCCTAGACCCAAAAATATTACAGAGGTTAGGGCTTTCGCGGGAATGATAAATTATTATTCTCGTTTTTGTGAAAATTTACAAGGGAAATTAAAACCCTTATATGAGTTAGTAGGGAAAATGAAAAAATTTAAATGGACAAAACAATGTGAAAATGCTTTTCAATATGCAAAGACTGAGTTAGCTTCACAAAAGATTTTAGTACATTATGATCCAGATAAACCAATTCGTTTAGCGTGTGATGCGAGTGATTATGGAATTGGAGGATTTCTGTCTCATGTTTTACCAGATGGGAGTGAGAGGCCTATATGCTATATCTCGAGGATATTAAACAAAGCAGAGCGAAATTATTCTCAAATTATGAAGGAGGCTCTGGCTGTCTACTGGTCGGTATCTAAATTGTACCAATATTTGGCGGGACGGAAGTTCGAAATATTAAGTGATCACAAACCATTGAAATCGATCTTTGGTGAATATAAAAGCCTACCGAAAATGGCGGCGGGTCGAATTCAAAGATGGTCTTTATTTCTAGCTGGTTTTGATTACACTTTTTGGTTTATCAGAGGAGTGGATAACTCAAGAGCAGATGCGTTGTCACGATTGCCTTACAGGATGATTATGAAAATGATGAGCCTGAATATGATTATTTAAACATGGTTGAGAGTTTAATACCTATAGATTCAATAAAACTGAGATCAGAATCAAGAAAAGACCCAATTTTGGGCAAAGTGTTAAATTTTATTAGATATGGATTTCCGAAGCATACAGAAAATGAACTATTGAAACCATTTATAGCTAGGAGGCAGGAGCTTTTTATTGAGCAAGGAATTATAATGTGGGGGTATCGCGCGGTAATTCCTGTTGCACTGAGAGGGCAGTTACTTAAAGAATTACACAATAATCATGAAGGTATGACGAAGATGAAGTCCAGCGCCCGTTCCTATTTCTGGTGGCCATCGCTAGATAACGAGATTGAGCAGCAGGTCAATAACTGTAAAGTTTGTTGCCAATTGCGGCCAGATTCGCCTAAGGCTAAGCTGATGAAGTCACTGGAGTCTCACTACATTTATGAAAAAATACATGCTGATTTTCTAGGGCCCATTAGGACAAAGACAATTTTAATTATTGTGGACACATACACTAAATGGCCAGAGGTATTCGTGATGAACACACCTGATTCAGAAAATACTATTAGTAGATTTAGGGAATGTTTTTCACGTTTTGGTATACCGCGTATAGTAGAAACGGATAATGGGACCCAATTTACATCCTAAAACTTTATTGATTTTTTGAGTAATAACGGAGTTAAGTTTGTAACATCTCCACCCTCTCATCCCTCAACTAACGGGTTTGCAGAAAACTGTGTTAAATCGGTTAAATTAGGATTAAAAAAAGCTCTTTCAGATGAAAAAAATAAAAATGTGCAACTGGAAACTTTGATTTACAGATATTTATTTTCATATAGAAATTCGATACATGCTACTACTGGTATGTCACCTAGCAGTATGATGTTTAAAACTAAGGTACGTACACGTTTAGATTTATTGTCTCTAAAAGGGGTTTCATCAAAAGAAAAAGCTGAAAATCAAATTTTAAATTATAAAGGAAAAAGAGAAGATAGTTTTGTAGAGGGGGATAGAGTTTGGTGCAGGGACTATCGAAATCCAAATAGAAAAATATGGGTAGAGAGTGTAATAGATGAAGTTTTAAATGATAGGATTTATTTGTGTAAACTGATTCATCAGAATTTGATTTGGAAGAGGCATTTGAATCAAATTCGGCGGAATCAATCGGATGTAGTGGAGGATCAGGTTGAAAAAGTTTATAGGGAAGGTCTTGAAAATAAGTGGTCAAGTGGCGAACAGGGGCCTAGTGCTATACATTTGAATGTCCAACCAAAATTGTTATTAAACGAGTCAATAAACGAGCCCTATTCTCAAACGAATGAGACTCTGGGACAGGAAGAAATTAAAATCAATGAAAGTTTAGCTGATCAGCCTTATCCTCAGACTGCATCTGAAGTTACAACTGAAAAGGGTCAGGTTAAAGTGAACAACCAAAGCGTAATATTAAACCACCCCAGCGCTTGAATTTGTGAGGGGAGGTATTGTAGTGTCGTAAGCTTAGACAGTGTGAACCCGACCTTAGGGTGTTAGCTGACGGCTGTCTGGCAACCGTCAGCTGTCAACCTAAAAAAAGGACACTTGTAAAATTGCTGTAAAAATATAAACATTTGTGTTCACCCTTTTAGCGGGTATTTTAGTAAAATAAAACTATTTACCGTAATTGTCGTATTATTACAAGGATACTACACATCACAACAATAATAACATTAGAACCACCTAGAATAAAAAATACAATAGTACAATGCACAAGGTGTCAAAAATACGGGTAATCAAAAAGTTACTGCCTGAGGCCATTCGCCTGTGTTAAATGCGGTGGATCACATGATACAAAAACCTGCAAAAAATCACGCGACACACCAGCAACATGTGCCTTATGTAATGGCAATCATCCAGCAAACTATAAAGGATATGCTATATATAAAGACCTAGTAAATTCGAAAAACAAAAATATAACAAGCAGCATTCCTAGAGTTGCAAGCCTAAATAATAATAACACTAATGCTCACCACATACGCCAATGACATGTAACATATGCTCAAGTTGCAGCAACTAATACTTCTTCACAAGACAACAACAATAATTCAGACCTTTCAAATAAACTTACAGAATTCCTCAACGAATTTAAAAATATGTTTGCACAATTGATAAACCAAAACAGCATGATACTAAGCATGCTTACAACAGTGATAAATAGAACGTCGTAATGGCTAACTCACTTAGAATAGCAGAGTGGAACGCAAATGGTCTAACAAACCATGTGCAAGAAATTATACCATTTCTAAAATTAAACAAAATAGACATCCTACTTATATCTGAGAGTCACACAACTGAGAGGTCTTTTATAAAAATTCCACACTACTCTGTGTATTACGCAAACCATCCAGATGGAACAGCCCATGCTGGTTCAGTTGTAATAATCCGTACGGCTATAAAACACTATGAACTGCTCCATATATCACCAACAAAATTCAGAGTACTATCATAAAAGTACAAGCGCTCACCTTCCCATTAACAGTAGCTTCTATCTACAGCCCACCACGCCATACATCAATCTGGAGGAATACAGAGAGTTTTTTGAACAACTTGGTTCACATTTCCTAGTGGCAGGGGACTGGAATGCAAAACATACAACCTGGGGAGCAAGACTGATATCTCCAAAAGGCAGAAATCTATTAAAGATCATACAAGATAATAACCTGAAATACCTAACAACTGGTACCCCCACATACTGGCCCACTGATAACAACAAAATTCCTAATCTGCTAGACTTTGCTATAACTAAGGGAATACCTGAAATACACAGCGACATCACCCCCAGTTTTGATCTACATTCGGACCACAGTCCCATCTTGATTACTTTAAGTACCAATATAATTTGGAAAACTCTTGCACCAAGGCTATGTTCCAGTAACAGGAATTGGGTTCAATTCAAAGAAGAAATCAATGAAAAAATATCTCTTCACATTCGACTCAAACACAAAAACGATATTGAAGAAGCTGTAAAATATCTAACGGAACAAATACAACAAGCCGCTTGGAAAGCTACTCCTGAAAAGGAAAAAACAATTGATGAAAGGTATAGTATACCCCTCCACACTAGAACACTAGTAGAAGAAAGAAGAAGAGCCCGTCGCAAATGGCAAAGAACAAGAAACGCGATAGATAAAACAAATCTAAACAGGCTCACACACATACTTCATTCCGCTATCCAAACAGCCAAAAACGAATCTTTTGAAAGATATGTCACAAACCTTTCTCTTGACGACAACTCTCTTTGGAAAGCCACAAAGAAATTCAAAAGGCCGGTAGTAATGAAATCACCAATTCGGAAAAATGATGGAACCTGGACTCGATCAGATATAGAAAAATCCAACAGATTTGCAGAACATCTATCAACCGTCGTCTCCACCCCACAGGCCAACGATATTAACGACGGGAAAATTAGAGACTTCCTTAATGCACCCTGTCAGCTATCATTACCACTAAAATACTGCTCACCAAACGAAGTCCGTAACGAAATCAACCTGCTTAACCCTCATAAAGCTCCAGGATTTGACCTTATAACTGGCGAAATCTTAAAAAAAACTCCCAAGAAAAGGTGTCGTCTTAATAAACATTATTTTTAATAGCCTCCTGAGACTATGCTATTTTCCAATGCAATGGAAGTATGCACAAATTATAATGATACGTATTACCTAAACCTGGTAAACATCTAACTGAAGCCAGTTCGTACAGACCAATAAGTCTCCTTCCGACTTTATCAAAAGTCTTCGAAAGGTTAATCCTTAACAGAATATAAACAATAATACCTATAGAAAACCTTTCCCAGATCATCAGTTTGGTTTTCGGTCAAATCACTCAACCATACAACAGTGCCATAGATTAGTCAATAAAATAAAAGAGAGCCTAGAAGGGAAACAAATCTGTTGGCATGAGGGTCTTCTCTTTAAAATAAAAGCTCAGCTAACTGACCAAATCTACCTCCTCCTTAAATCATACTTGTCCGACAGATACTTCCAAGTTAAATTCGAAGGTGCTCTATCCAACTACCACCAAATAAAATCCGGAGTACCTCAAGGCAGTGTTCTTGGCCCATTCCTTTATCAAATGCTGATATTCCTATTAGCGAAAATACACTAATGGCAACATTTGCGGATGACACTGGTATACTAGCATCAGACATCAACGAAATATTAGCATTTAACAAATTGCAAAATCATCTCCATGAACTAGAAGACTGGCTTAAATGCTGGAAAATAAACGTCAACACAAACAAGTCTTGTCAAGTAAATTTCACAAATCGAAGAATTAGATGTCTACAGCTACACCTAAATAATTCACCTATACCTATAAAAACAGAAGTAACCTGGGTCTTCATCTAGATGAAAAACTTACTTGTAAATCACATATTGCAGCCAAACGACGACACCTCGACCTAAAAGTTAAAAATATGAGCTGGCTAATCAACAGAAGATCGCAACTTTCATTAGAAAACAAACTGACCATCTATAAAACAATACTCAAACCAGTGTGGACATACGGAATTGAGCTGTGGGGCTGTAGCAAACCATCCAACACTAAGATACTACAGACATTCCAGTCAAAAACTATTCGTATGTTAGCTAAAGCCCCATGGTATGTGTCAAACCAAACCCTTCATGCAGACCTCAACATCCCCTTCATCAATGATGTGATTGCCGACCACTCCAGAAGATACATGAATCGCAGCGCAGACCATCCAAACCATCTCATAGACGAATTATTCAACCCCCCACTGGTTGACAGACGTCTAAAAAGACTTTGGCCAGAAGATCTAGCTGCTAGGTAAATTCCAGAGAGTCGTCAATGGACGCCACAAGCCAAGAACATACATCATATTTACTTATTACTGTATTGAAGTAGATTGTAAATTAGCAATAAATAAATAAATAAAAAAAAAACTTCTTGCACCGTAAAGTCCGTTGGTTTCTTCGGGGCCACTAAGTTTTTCAATACCTGAAAAAGACTCGTACCTCCTAGTGTGATTAACATTGAAACCTTCATATTTTCTTCAACCTTATTAACAGTGAACAAATGTTCTAATCTTTCTATGTAGGATTCAAATTCTTCTGGAACACCGGTAAAAGCTTCAATATTACCTATCAACGACATGTTGCTGGCTACAATAACTAATATAAACCACCTCTCTGTATAAACCCTATCGTAAATAGGAACTTCGCTTTTTTTTTATCTCGTCGCCAAAATGTTAAGTTTGAGCCCGTGATACAAATACTAAATTGTACTTTGATTACTTTATTATCAAATACCTAATACATATTACAGAGATGAGAAACTTACAATTAAATACACATCAGTGGCGCACCCAGGGGGGGTTTAAGGGTTAAACCCCCCCCCCCCCCAGGACCCTATTCCGACACTGTTACTCACACATTTAAAGGACTCAAAATGGAGGTAGTACCATAAAAAAAATTTCGGTGACCAACCAAAACCCCCCCTCAGAAGCAAATAGCAAATTCTAGGTGCGCTACTGATACACATCATATATATATATATATATATATATATATATACATATATATATATATATATATATATATATATATATATATATATATATATGTATATATATATATATATACATCTAGCGGCTAATGAAAGCTCCGTTCTAAAACGGTATTATACTAACTCCAGTAGAATATACACCGTGTACATTATTATCTGCGTAGCGCTTTATGTACACGACCAACACGTAGGATTAAGTAGTCTCTGTAATAGGTTAAAACACTTTTGGGGTCCGTATATATTTTTTCGCGTACACAACTAAACTCTTGCGATGTTGCCAATAATTTGATTAGTCGTAGACTTTCAAATTTTACAGCAGGTACGTTTTGGAACTTGAAATTTATTTAAATATCAATCAATTTAGTCATCGAAAAATTTCACAAATACTTGGTTAATGTAGTTAAATATTTTACGGTGATAATTTATATTACTTGCTTTAATTATTTTTAAACTTAAGTTAGTGTCTATTATAAACGTGGAAAAGGCAAGAATCCATTTTTATTTATTAGTATTTTTTTAATGCGTTGGCACTGAAACATTTATTATATAAATGTACGTTCAGATGTTTCGATTGCTATAGTTTATGACGTATAATATTTGTTTCATAAAGTAGTAAAATTTAAATTATAATAATTGATTAATTTATAAATTATTATAATAATTTATAAATCAATCTTAAAATTATAATTTTTTACTGTCTAATTTCAATATTTCGATTTTTAAATGTAGGGAATTTAATATCCTACTATATTTTAGATACACATAAACACATGGATACACTATGGCAGATACTAAAAGAAGAAATATTTCAGTACCTTATGGTAACTTGATTCTCGCCAACATATCTATTACAATTACATATAATATGTTCGGTCTTATTGTTTTAAATACTTTGTCGCTTGTACAAGCTATCATTATTTTCAACTTTCAATAATTGCGTGTTTGTATCATTCGTTGTCAGGCATATCAAAATTTAATTTTTAATTTAGAAGTAAATGTATATATAATATTCTTTTTTCTGTCACTTGGTTTAAATATAGTTCACTTATATTCTTCTTGCTTATTTATTTTTATTCGTAATACTTATTAACGTACGTAATAACGTACCCGTTGTTGCAAAAAGCAACAACGGGTACGAAAGATATTGGGTATCAGGGGTGGTATTTGTCAATCTAAATGTCACTTACGACATATTAAATTAAAGGACATTTCTCCAAAAACTGTATGACATCCCCTTACATAAAAACATCACTTTTTTATCCGCGTATATCTACAGAACAGAAGATTTTTCGTATCATTCAATGGTAAGATGGAGAACGTAGACGAACGGACTCGCTTGGGGTAGCGTAATGGCACCTAGACTGTATTACATTTACAAAAATGATCAACCAATACCAGTAGATACTAGGACTTTCATATAGACGGTACATTGCACAACCAAAACTTTTGTTGCTGAAGTGGAGAAAAAATCTAAATGATGCCTTAAATATAATAAAAATAAACTACGAATTAATTTTAAGCCAAACCCCGAAAAATCTTAGGAGCGCTCCTTCAGTTTGCCTAAGACAGGTGCTTTCACAAAACTGAACATCCAATAGTGTAATGAAATCCTTGAACTCTAAATTTCCTATAAATACCTTTTTTTTAATAACGCATCTACCACGCAGAGGCATTAGCGTATTTAGATTAACGTTACAGTTGATACAAATAGTGTATATACATTAGTTTACAATTAATAATAATACGTACGTGTATTACAATGTATGTTTTAAATCTTATGACGAAGTTGACAGTCTTTAAGATAAGAAATTATTCTTTGGGTATCTGTATTTTCTTCTAGGGCAGTTGAGTTTGCTATATTTGAGTCGTTCACTGTTATATTTAGGACACTGTATTAAAAAATGTTTTACCGTTAGAACACGGTTGCATACTTCACACACTGGTTTATTTTTGCGCTGTAATAAATAGCCATGAGTAAGTCGTGTATGGCCGATACGGAGACGGGTAAGTATCACTTGCTCTCTTCTGTCTTTTATTTTTGGTGTCCAAAGATGTGGATGTTTGTTGACTTCGTATAGCCTTCATGGAGTGTTGTTCCAAGTTTGTTGCCATTTTTGAATTATTTTTTGTTTTAAGTATGGTTTTAAATCGTTTTGTACCAATATGTTACTTTCTTCGGACATCGGGTTAGTTGGTGCGTTTTTAGCTAGTTTATCTACAACTTCGTTACCTTCAATTCCGACATGAGAAGGCACCCATAAAAAGTGAACTTTGATGTTCTTATTTGAAATGTTTTTAAGTTATTTTTTAATAAGAAGTAGAAGGGGGTTGTCACAGCACAAATGAGTCAGTGAGGATAATGAACTTATGAAGGATAATCTGTGATTATTATACATCTTTCTTAGTTTTTGTTTTCTATTAACGATAGTGCTTTTAGAATTGCGATTAATTCAGCCGAAAAGATGGTTTTAATTGACGACAATTTGAAACTAACTGAGGAGTCTTCCGAATAAGTTGCTGCTCCAACTCTGTCTTCATTTTTTGACGCATCGGTGTATACGTTGTAGGTATTGATTGCCATATCTGTTTAATAGTGTATGAAACTTTTGTTTAATGACGGTTGATGATATCTCTGATTTTCTTAGGTTTGTTAGACTGATGTCGATAGCCGGAATATATATTGTCTATGGTGCAGGGTTGTGGATTGAGGAGGTATCATAAGTTTTTGGAAATTAAAAATTTAATTTGGATAAGTGTGATCGTATACGAAAGTAAAAAGAATGATCAATTTGATGTGTTTGTTGAAATTTATTTGTAAATCGATCAATTCAAAGTTCTCCACTTTCCCAATAGAGACTGTGAATGGGGCTTGTGTAGTGAGCACCTAATGAAATACGTAGATATTTAAAGGTAAGTGATCGTAGTAAATTTATACCAGGTAGATAGGATTTTTTCAGCTGTTGAATATGTATCTTGCAAGTTAATTTTTTATCAAACGTCATACCCAAGAATCGGATTTCTTCTACATAATCTAGTTTTTGTTTGTGTAGATATAATTCTTTTGTTTGGATTTGATTTCTCTTTGAAAAACATATTGCTTTCGCTTTTGAAGT
This sequence comes from Diabrotica undecimpunctata, assembly GCF_040954645.1. Lineage (NCBI taxonomy): Eukaryota > Metazoa > Arthropoda > Insecta > Coleoptera > Chrysomelidae > Diabrotica > Diabrotica undecimpunctata. The sequence continues at coordinate 82,531,286 of NC_092810.1, read as the reverse complement.
GTTAAACTGAAGTCCACTTGTAGCTGACCATTTCTGAATGTGTGTTTACGCTTTTTGAATGTGATTGTGAATCGTTGCTATGTTTTTTCCTCTACAGAAAATAACTAGGTTGTCAGCGTATAATCTAATTTTGACGAAGTTTTCAATTTGTGTTAATATCGAATTTATTGCACTAAGAATAAAGTTGTGCTGAAGTTTGATCCTTGTGGTATACCATTTTGTTGAATTTTTGTTTGAGAATATGTTCCGTCAACTCGGACTTGAAATTGTCTGTTTTCAAGAAAATTTGAAATGTATTTTAATATGTTATCCCTTATTAACCAGTTGCAAGTGTTTTAATGATTAAGTATTTCCAAAATGTATCATATGCTTTGCTTATATCAAAAAATATTCCAGCACAGTGCTGTTTTATTGCGAATGCTTCGTGGATTTCTGATTCTAAGTCAACAAGGTTGTCTAAAGTTGAGCGATGTTTTCGGAAACCACATTGTTCTGGAATAATTAATTTGTTTGGTTCTAAATACCACATAGGCCTATTGTTTATCTTTTCTAATATTTTACCTCTGCTACATGTGAGTGTTATCGGTCGATATGTTTGTGGATCTGATTTTGATTTAGCTGGTTTTAGAATACGTATTATGATTGAATTTTTCCATAATTTGGGAAACACCTTTCTGGATAGGATTATATTGTAGATTTTGAGTAGATATTCTTCAGATTGAGGGCATAAATTTTTAAGAAATATAAACGGTATATTATCGGGTCCAGGACAAGTGTTTTTACAATTCTGAAATACATCTACTATTGTTACTACTATTGTTTTGATCGTAATATTCTATAGGATTTTTTTCTTCTTTTATTTTGATATCTAAGAAATTGGAAGTATAATTTAAGTTACTTGAGTTATATTCATAAGTAGATGCTAGTAAATTGGATATTTCTTCAGGGCTTTTATAAATAGTGTTATTTTGAGTTAGAAAGTTGATTTATTTATGGGGTTTGGATCTAGACATTTTGTTGACTTTTTTCCATATATTTGTTATAGGAGTTGAACTATGTATTGTGGTGACATATACCCTCCATGAGTCACGTTTGGCTTTTTTAATGGTATACCTAGCGATTGCTCTTAATTTTTTAAATTCTATAGAATGTTCTTGAGTATTATGTCGTTTGAATTTATTAAAAACTTGTTTCGATTGTTTTAATGCTTCTTTGCAGTCATGATTCCACCAAGGTACCGACTGATGTTTGTAATCGTACTTAATTATTCCAACGTAGTTAATGTGACCTACTGTGACCCTAATTCCAATTACTTCGATAGTTGTGAGTTTTATTGGTTTAGCATCAAAGCTATCTTTTATGTAGATTGCTACCCCTCCGCTTGCAATTTTCGCATTTTCTCAATTTCTAAAGAAACAATTGAAATTCTTTAAGTCATGAGCTTTGTTGTTTTTGAAGTTGGTTTCTTGTAAACAGATCAAACTAGGTTTATGTTTTTTTTTTATTTAAATTAATGTGCTCGGCTGCAATTTTCTCGATGTCTAAAGAAACAATTGAAATTCTTTAAGTCATGAGCTTTGTTGTTTTTTAAGTTGGTTTCTTGTAAACATCTTTGTCGAATACTTGCCAACTGTCCTATTCATTCGTTCTACCATAACATCCGATTGCGGATGATACGCTGTAGTTCTTGTTTTCTTCATGCCTAGTCTATCACATATTCCTTGGAATATATCGCTTTCGAAGTTCCTGCCTTGGTCAATATCTATCTCCAAAGCCACTCCAAATCGGATGATATACTCTTGGATCAACTTATCTGCAACGGTGGCGGCCTTCTGGTCTGGAAGTGCGTAAATCTCGACCCACTTAGTGAAGTAATCCATTACTACCAACATGTACTTGCCTCCATTTTCACTTTCTGGAAATGGCCCAGCGATGTCCAAAGCTATTCTTTCAAAAGGGCTTCCAACATTATATTGTATCATAGGAGCTCTCCTTTTTCGGTGAGGCCCGTTACTCGTAGCACAAATTGTACATTTCTTACACCAGTCTTTTACGTCGTCGGAACTGTTCATCCAATAAAACTGTTCCCGAATTCGCTGGAGGGTTTTCTTTACACCAAAATGCCCTCCTGATGAACTGCCGTGTAACTGACGAAGTACTTCGGCTATTCTGCTTTTTGGGATAACCAACTGTCTTCTCTTCTCTGAACCGTCATCATTTTCTAGTACTCGTTTGAGCAAGCCATCTTCCATGATAAATGAGTCCCACTGGGCCCAATACGTCTTAACTACTGAGCATAGGTTTGATATTTCTTGCCAAGGTGGCCGACGGTTTTCCTCTTTCCATTTTCGAATTTTCTGTATAACTGGATCTCTTTCTTGTTCTTCCCTGATCTTAGTAGGCGTCCAGTCGTCATTGACCATCGTTGTTCTTAGCACTGCTGCTTCCTTGGATTCCGTTTTCTTGCATTGGGAACACTCTGCTGGGCATGGCCTTCTGGAAAGAGAATCAGCGTTTCTATGGCTAACTCCGGCCCGGTGCTCAATCTTGAAATCGTATTCTTGGAGTCGTTCGATCCATCTGGCTATCTGACCCTCTGGATTCTTAAACTGCATCAACCATTTAAGGGCGGCATGGTAGGTTCTGATTAGAAACTTCCTTCCGTAGAGGTATTGATAAAAGTGCTCTACTGATTTCACTACCGCTAGAAGTTCTCTTCTCATGACGCAATAATTCCGCTCAGGTATTGAGAGAACTTTACTAAAATATCCATGGAGTCTTTCCTGTCCTCCTTGAATCTGAGATAGCACTCCTCCAATTCTCACATTACTTGCATCTGTATCTAAGATGAACTCTCCTTCTGGCAGTGGATATCGTAAAATTGGTGCTGTGATTAAATGCTTTTTTAAAGTCTCAAAGGCATTTTGGCAGCCTGTATCCCAGCGGTAATCTCTTGCTTCCTCTGTGAGTCGCGTTAATGGCTTAGCGACATCTGCAAACTTCTTAATAAACCTCCGGTAGTAAGTACATAGTCCAAGAAAACTTCTCACTTGATGTTTGTCAGTTGATTATGGCCATTCATTAATGGAATCGATTTTCCCCTTATCCACGGCCATTCCTTCTTTACTGACTATGTGACTTTACCTTGAAATAGCTGGCACTTCTTGGGGTTTAACATCAATTGGGCAGCTTTAAGTCGATTAAAAACGTTTTCTAAATTCTTCAGATGATCTTCAAATGTCTCCCCCAAGACGATTATGTCATCTAGATAAACCAGGCATATTTTCCAAGATAACCCTCTCAACACATTTTCCATAAGCCTCTCAAATGTCGCAGGAGCATTAGAGAGTCCAAATGGCATAACGTTGAATTCCCACAATCCAGATCCTGTGGTGAAGGCTGTCTTTTCTTTATCTACTGGGTCCATTTCTACCTGCCAGTATCCAGACTTCAGATCCAAAGTAGAAAACAATTTACTTCCAGCCAATGTGTCTAATGTATCGTCGATCCGAGGCAGAGAATAACTATCTTTCTTGCATCGAGTTGGAATCTATGGAGAAGCTATGAGCATATTAACGTGTGTATTAAAAACGGCGTAGGTAGGCGTGGCTAACGGTGATACCAATATGGCGGTGGGATCATGGCCGGACTCAATAATATAAAAACTACTATAAAAATATGACTAGTTATTCAGAAGATTTAGTCATAATCTACAAAGTGCAATACATTTTTAATAAACTATGATTTATTTATCCCGCGATAAACACTAAAAACACGATATATTATACATAAAGATAAATTAATACAGTCAAATACTATTAATTTATTCTCTGAAATACGGGCCATTACTTTGTTTACATATTTGTATACTAACCTGTAGAACGTTATTCCTGAAGATTTTTTATTAACATTGCTACTGCAACTACGTTGAGAACAAGAAACCATTATTATGCACTATCACAATATATTATTACAGTTTCTATAAAAGTAATATAAAACTAAAAATATTCGAAAAACAACAAACGTAAAAAAACATATACGATCTGTCAAGTGTCAAAACAATATGGCCGAAGTGAGGTCGTTTTTAGTCACGTGATGCCCTCTCCATAGATTCTAACTCGATGCTTTCTTGGTAACGTTGTTCAGCAAACGGTAATCCACACAGAACCTCGTCGTTCCGTCTTTCTTCTTAACTAGGACCACCGGAGAGATCCATGGGCTCGTAGAAGGTTCTATCACCCCGTCTTTCTTCATTTCCTGAACAATCGTTTCAGCTTCCTCTCTTTTCGTCTGTGGTAATCGTCGAGCTGTTTGACGAATTGGCTTAGCATTACCAGTATCAATTTTATGCTTAACAACGTTTGTTCTTCCCGTCTTTCCTCCTTTCGGTACGAAAATATCACGATACTGCCGAAGAAATTCCCTTAATTTCCTTTTCTCCATCTGATTTAGAGACTGTCCCGCAACTGCAACCATTTGGTCGAATTTGTCGTTGGAATGATCAGATGTTGTCGCCTGGCGGATTATGGATGTAACAGGTACACAAGTTCCTACTTTTGTCTCTTTCTTGATGGTCACTGGGTAGTCATTGACATTGATAAGTCTCACAGGAATTTCTTTAGCCGAAGTCGCCAATTCCTTTCCAATTATGATTCCACGGCCAACCTCTTCGTCATGGTTCCAAGGCTCCATCATAACAGGTCTCCCTTCGTCCACAATTCCCTGTAGCCGCGCTACTATAATCGTTTCGCTTCTCACAGGCACGACTGTATCTTCTTTAATGGCTGCCTGCACAGTGTTGTCATTATGTGGATGAAGAAATACCTCCTGGTTGCCAACTTTGATTACCTTTCTTAGGACGTAATGAATATGCATGGATTCCAATTGGATTCTTAAAATCCAATTGGAATCCATGCATATTCATTACGTCCATTCCTAAGGGTAGGAACACGTAGAACGCGTGTTGCCGGCGCTGGCGAGCAAGCGCTGACAAGCGCCAACAAGCGCATGTGTATATTAGCATACTTTGATATGAAACGGTACACAAAGAACGCTTGTCTGAACTTGTCGGCGTTTGCAATAGGCGCTGACCAGCAAATAAGAATGTTCAATACATTATTTTCCAGCTTCTAGGACGCTGGTAGTCGTATTTGGGAGTGTTTGTTTTTGTGCGTTTACACAATATTAACATGATTGACAACGATCAATTGATCAGTCTGGTATACGAAAGACGGGCTATATGGGATAAACGAGTCAAACAACATTTCAACAGGAATTATGTGGAAAAGTGCTGGAAGGACGTGAGTGTTCAAATGAAAATTAAAGGTAAACAAATGATTTTATTATTTTATTATATTACAGTATCTATTTAATTTTTGTTGTTACATACGGCCTGTCGATCCTAATACATATTTTAGAAACTCTTAATTAAACAATATGATTTCTATCATGTATCACATTTAGAGCAAAAATAAATAAGTCAAATCGATTCTGCACTATTACAAAAATATGTTTACACATCATAAACTAAAGGATTATTGGCAAAGTACGTGGTGAATACTTTTTTCCCCATTTGTCGGTCTTCCGAGAGTTTTTTTTATTGTTTGACACAGGAATTACTGCTGCATCAGCTAAATGATGTGTTATGCCTTCCATATCAATAACGGTATTCTGCAAAATACATATACACTTAATAATACTATCTACTATTTCAATATCTGTTTCAATGCTCGTCGAAAGCAAACGCCATTTTGCATAAAAAATTCCAAATGCGCATTCAATTGACTTTCTCATTCGAGACAACCGTTTATTATAATTTTCCTCATCAATGCCCAAAGCATCTCTTGCATATGGTTTAAGTAGGTAAGGGAGCAGTGGATATGCCTCGTCTCCAACAAACACATATGGAGCTTTCACATTCGTTCCAGGTAAGAATGAGGGTTCCGGAATGTCAGGTTCCTGCTTGTTTAATAATAGATCGTAAAAATCAGATGCTTGGAAGGTCCCACCATCACTTTGTTTACCATATCGGCCAACGTCGACTGTTATAAACCGATAGCTCGCATCAGCAACGCCTTGTAAGACGACAGAGAAGAAATGTTTGTAATTAAAAAACATGGATCCTGAATTACTTGGACACTTAACTCGGACATGCTTTCCGTCAATTGCCCCAAGCCCATTTGGAAAATTCCAAAGACTAAAGAAATCCTTAGCAGTTTCAAGAAAAAGTTGTTTGGTTGGTACTGGCATATGCAAAGGCTGAAGTTTATCCCATACAACTGTAACCACCTCTCTAACAATGTTCCCTATAGTTTATTCGTCTTCCGGGTTTGGACCGGAAGACGAATTTGTGAGTGACCCAAAAGTGGGTTCATCTCGACGTTTCGCTACAATTGTATGTAGCTTCTTCAGGAGAACAAAAAAGAAAAAGAAAAACAAGAGACAGGAAGATGGGTAGTTAGCAACGGTAACTCAGTTACTCAACGCAACCAGAGGCGAATACTAACTACCAAGATGGGCATTTGGTCACAGTAATTCAACTACTCAACGCAGCCAGAGGTGAAAACCAAATGCCAGGACAGGGATTCACGTCCAACAGCTCAGAACACTAACGCGTCGAGAGGCAGGGAGTGAATCCGACGATTACTCCGCTACCACTCTATTTATAGTCGCGGTGACCTGTCGTGTCGGGACGTATCGGCACACTCCGTGGCGCGAACGTCAAGAAGCGCGCGCTGGCCAATCATGTGGCTGCATCGTGGTAGCGGGACCGGACGGCGGCTCTAGACTGAGATTCCAGATGGGAGACAAGTAGTATCCTTCCTCTCGATTGATATTATGTGGATTTTTTCGGATCTCTTAAACTATAATTCTGACTGGCCGTGGAAGCCTACGATTTCAATGTTCCCTATAGTTGATGAAAAAACCACTCGGAAACTGACAAGGCTTTGAATGATGCTCCTGTGTCTAAATACCTGAAACCAAATAATATGTACCTGTAATAATAAAATAACATAATTTAAATTAAGCTTCAGTATTTATAAATGTAGCTATACACAGACAGGAATTCGACTAACCATAATGTAGTGAGTTTGGTAACACTGAACCTTCTTGTATGTACATATTTTACCCGTTTTTTCTTTTATTACAGAAGACAAACTGCGCAAAAAGTGGAAGTATTTGCGTGATCAGTTTAGTACAGAGTTGTCGAAAATTAAACGCCCCAAATAAGGAGATGAAGGTGGGGAAAAGCACACCAGTAAGTGGCACTACTTTAAATCGTTGTAATTTCTGAAAGGCATCATTAAATCACGACCTAGCTCGAGAAATTTGACCCGAACTGAAGCTCATAGCGACCAAGAAAACTCTCAGTGCAGTGCATCTCCTGTGACAGCTCTTGATGCTACTAAGAATGAAAATGAGGATGTCGTCATTCAACATGAACAATCACTAGACACTGCCGATGACCAAGATTTATTAGATTATGCTGAAGTAGGAAATGACTTTTTCCGTTCTGACGATTCTGCAGCATCGATTCCGCAAAATACTCCATCCAATACTCCTCCTACAGCAACAACGTCACAGACTCATAAGTCCCAGCCAATGTTCAAACGAATAGTTAAACGTCAAAGGACAAATAATTCTACCGCATCTATGCTGGAAATAGAATGAAAAAAACTAGAAATCCTGGCTCGAAAGACCGATAACAAAAATAAAGAGGAGCCTGAAGACGAAGACTTGCATTTTTTCAAAAGCATTCTTCCGCACGTAAAAAAGATTATGCCACAAAGAATTTTAGAATTTCGCGGGAGGATCCAACAATTAGTTCAAGAATTTGCGTTGCCAAGTAATTTGCTTAGAATTCAGCCATTACTACCCGTGCAATCTCCTTCCGCACCACATTCCCATGCTTCAACACCATCAACGACTCACAGTATTCCATCGGAACAAGACTCACAATTTTATATTAGTACATATGGATTTATGGAGGACAGCGACCAATAAAAACTATATGTAGTTTTTATCCTTTGTATTATTTTGTTAAAAAAAGCAATTTCAATAAAGTTATACTTACCTCAAACAAATGACTAATCGTTCTTCTGGAAGTATGGGTTGATGATGCCAGTTATACCACTTTTTTGATAAACTTTCTTCTACTTAACTCAGGATGTAATTAAATGTGTCTAACTTCATCCTCATGTATCTAAAGAATCTCTGACTGTCCATTTTTAGCTGCGGAAAGAGGTGGGGGTACTCCCCGAATTCCCGCCATTCACAATTAATTTCATGCACACCATTCTTCCTTCTATGTAAAATTTTTAAGTGGACATTTTCTAATAAAAACATTTCATCTTCAGTCTCGGAATCCAACGACATCTTTCACTACGAAAAGAGGCGGCGGCAGATAAGACATCAACCAGCGTCTTGTGACAGCTAATCGCAGTGTTCTCTGCATTTCATGATCACTAAGACCATCAATAAACGTTTGAACGGCCAGCTTTTCCATCATGTCTTCGAGAGCTGTTGGATAAGCATATCGTACTAATCTGGCAATATCTACCTCATATTCTTCATCTTTCCTTTGTCTTCGATTTTTAAGCTGCCACTGATATACATGCTCCAAATGTTCGTGGCCATATCGCATATTTAACCTCTTCTTAAGTTGTTCGAAATCATCCGTCTCCTCTACGGCTATGGTCTGAAGCATATCTAAGGCATCTCCTCGAAGAGCGATAGTCAGGTTTGCAGCTGATTCGAACTATTTCATGTAGTTGTTCCATGATGATTTTCCGTCGAAAGTTGGGACTTTCACATGAACAGAACCTCCACTTCCTTCAAATTTCGGCCGTATTTCCAACTTACATTTCGTATCGTCTTATTTTGTCTCTACTGTAATCGGATTGTTTCCTCTCTTTGCTGTCCCTGTTTCTTCCATCTTCCTTTCCATCTCTTTTCTTCGAAGGCCAACATATCGGCAGCAACTTGGTCTTTTAACGAAGACATTCTATCGTCGAGGGCAGACATCTCAGAAGTGACTTTAGAGATGTTAGCAGAAACTTTGCTTTCCAGAGAAGAAATCTCGTTAGAAACTTTGCTTTCTAAAGAAGCGATATCGCCGAAACTTTGTTCTCTAATGATGCGATGTCACCAGAAACTTTTGAAATATCGCCAGAAACTTTCGAAATATCGCCAGAAACTTTGGCTACATCACCAGAAACTTTCGAAATCGACGAGAGGACAGCATCTTTAAATATATAAGTTTCTGGATCTAAACCATCTTGCTCCAAAGCGTTCTTTAATCGTTGGACTAACTCAGCCTTTTTTCCGGTAGAAGCTAATTCTCTATCCTCGAGATGTCTTCTTAAATTCGTCACTGTGAGCTCATAAATCGTAGTCATTTTTACAATTTATTTACTGTTCCACTTTTGACACCAATTGTAGTATTATTATTAATCTAATTTATTGTTTTTATTTATTATTAAAGGTTCTACACTTATAACACTTATAAGTTTATTTAAAGTCTTTATTTGCACAATACAACTAATTTATACATATTAATAATTATATAATTTATCTACGTGCGTTACATTTTAAAAAATCGAAGCGATGTTCCAAAACTAACTGTTCCCCTAAAAACTAAAATGTCTCATATATATATATATATATATATATATATATATATATATATATATATATATGTATAATACAGTTATTCTCGAATTACTTCGAAGAATCGATGACCTTCCATCTATAACAGTTCCATCAATGTAAACAGGTTTTTTTTATATTGTAGGGGGACCCATGGCTCTAGAGGTTTCTGCCGGCAGGTATATTTATTATCTAGAAAATACTTGAATAGAAAAGATATTAGTAATAAATATGTTTACAGTTTTGAGTCATATGACACGTCATTATCTATCGAGTTACGCCACTGGATTCCAGAGAATCTGCACATTGTAGGACAATAGAAACTACGCAATACAATATTATAAATAGATTAGAGGGACATTTCAATTAATAATTTGCTTCATAACTTTTGCTACATAAATTTTGTCTGGTAACCTTTTGCTTGGTAACTTTTGTTTGTTAACTTTTGTAAACTTGTATTTTCAAAAAGTAAATAAAATAATTTTTAAAAACTCCTTTTTAAAACACAAAGTTATAATTGGCGCAGTCAGTAGGATACGTGCGGATCGGAAAAGAACATTTTACACATCAAGTGATAGAAATTTTTCGGTTTTTGGTGTTTCAACATCGTAGTGCGTATCCAAATCGAACCTCTACCCTACAGTGGTATTAACGAGAAGAAGCAGAGTTCCAGAGGAAGCAAAAGTTCGGAGAAGAGAAGCAGGTGCTCCAGATAACTGTAAGTGCCTTTCCTTTTCGTCTTTCCTTTCATACATTTGTGAGGATAGAAAGATTAATTTTTGAATTTTTTGAATAAGAATACTGATACTTTTTTATCGTTAGAACGTTAGATGACAAGAATGAACAAGAAAAAAGAATAAACATAATATCAGATATACAATTTAGACCCCCAAATATTAACCCAAGTGGAAATGAAGATACTGATGGAAACACAGTACATACTTCAGCTGAAAATCCAATTCTTAGTATACCAATCACAGACCGAGCCTTGAATTTATACAAAAATCAAATATTATTAACTTCAGGAGAAATCAATGAAATAAAAACTAAAACACAAAAGATATTTGAGAACACAAGCCTATGATTAAATTTGAATTGTTTTTATCGGAAATTAGGGTGGAAAAAAATAGACATCGATAGACAAAAATTAGCGTGTGTATTGCCTTGCTAAAATTGTTATTACATTGCTTATAAAAAGAACAAATATGGAGGAGATATTTCTTCCGACAGTTGACATAAAAATGACAGGCAAACTTTTAATACAGTGTTGCCAGACATAAAATATTAATATAATATAATAAAATATTAAATTGAACATAAATTCCCCCCTTTGAAGAGAATCTTCAAAGGTAAACCAATTTATAAAACTAATACACTAATGTCAATGTCACTATAGTGTCTCATTTTCCAATGGTAGTGGACACAAATGTCTAACAGAACGGGTCACTACACGAGTGGCGGATTTCACTTCTGCTACTCTGGAGATGCCGTCCTTTCCTGGAATTAATTGAAGAATTCGCCCCATAGGCCATATACATGGCGGCTGCTGATCATTTTTAATAAAAACTAATGTTTCAACTTTGAATGATGTGGGTGGATCCTTCCATTTATATTGTACATGTAGTTGAGAAATATACTCCTGCTTAAATCTCGTCCAAAACTGCTGGTACATACGCTGAAGCTCTTGTGGTTTAGTTAATCGATTCAAGGAACTTCTGATAGGTCAGGATCCGGAAGTGTAGTTATAGGTCGACCAATAAAAAAATGGGAAGGAGTAATAGGTTCAATATCATTGGGATCATTAGATAGGGCATACAGTGGGCGTGAGTGTAGGATACCCTCAATTTGAACAATTAGAGAATTGAAATCTTCATAAATAAATTGTTTATTTAACATAATGCGTTTTAGGTGGTGCTTTGTGCTTTTTACTGCAGCCTCCCAAAGACCTCCAAAGTTAGGTGTATAAGGAGGTATAAAATGCCACCTAATGTTTTTATGAGAAGAATAGTTGCTTATTTGAGTTTGATTAGCATACAAAAATTGACCTAATTCATTTAACTCATTTCTAGCCCCTATGAAAGTACTTCCATTATCAGAATAAATATCGGATGGTACTCCTCTACGTGAAATAAATCTCCTAAGACAAGATAGAAAACTATCTGTTGTTAAAAAAGATACTAGCTCTAAATGAATAGCTTTTGTGCAAAAGCAGACAAAAACACAGATATAACATTTTAATAGTTTACATCCTCTACCATTTTTGTCCTTTAGTGAGAATGGTCCAGCATAATCAATACCAGTATACTGAAAGGGTAGAGATGGCGTTACTCTATTGTCAGGTAAACTTGACATTGGATAAGAAGCAAATGATGGGTTAAATTTAAAACATGTCATGCAACTGTTATAAATTTTTCTAGCTAAATTTCGTCCTCCAACAGGCCAATAAAATTGTCTTATAGCTGAAAGTAATAAGTTAGGCCCTGGATGAAGTAATACTGAGTGTTTATGTACAAAGATAAGTTTTGTCGATGGATGTCTTGACGACAACAAAACAGGATGTTTTTTATTAGATTCTAAGGATGTAAATCGTAATCTTCCACCAACTCTTATTAAATTGTCTTTATCTAGAAATGGAGCAAAACTGCTAAACTTGTGCTTAGAAGGTAAATAGGTGTGTAATTTTAACAAAGAAAATTCTTCATGGAATGAATATATAATGGAATGGAATTAATAATAGTATATGAGCACAATTTAATTTTGAAACTGTTAAACATCCAAATACTCGCTGCTCTGGAGCTTTGCGGCTATTTGAAATAAATCGAAGAAGATAGCTAGTTACTCGATGTAATTTATTAAAAGTTGAAAATTGTAGAAATAAAGCAGATGGCTCTTTAATTTTAGTTCTGAATATAGCAGATACTTTCTTTAAATCCGAAATTACTAGGCATTCATTAATAGTAGATAATTGAGTAAATGGTTTATGTAAAAATTCTGGACCATAAAACCATAATTTTGAATTTGCAAGATTTTCTGGTAAGACTCCCCGAGAAGCTAAATCTGCAGGATTCTCCTTGGTGTTAACATAAAACCAGCCATATGGTTCAGTCATTTTCTGAATTTTGGAAACTCTATTAGCAACAAAGGTTTGCAATTGATTTGGCTCTTTTTTCAGCCAACATAGTACAATTTGAGAATCAGACCAGAAATATATTGGAATTGATGGAAAAGAGCCTTTAAGTAGTTGATCTACTAGCTGAGCCCCTAATAATGAAGCTAGTAGTTCTAAACATGGTATAGTGATTGATTTTAAGGGTGCTACCTTTGCTTTGGAGCACAGTAAATGTGTTTGATATATACCTTTAGCATCTACACTTCTTATGTAAATGCAACTTGCATAAGCTTGTAGTGATGCATCACAAAAACAATGCAGATCCAATAGTTTATGGGTTCTTCCGACTGCTAGTCTTGGAATTTTTAATTGATTTAAAATAGGCAATTGGTTGTAGAATTGAAACCATTTGATAAATATAGTTTCTGGAACTGGTTCATCCCAAGGTAATTTAAGTGACCATAATTGCTGTATAATTATTTTTAAAATGATTATCACTGGACTTAAAATTCCTAAAGGATCATAGATTTGAGATATGGTAGATAAAATTTGCCTTTTTGTAATATGATTTTCATGCTTGATGGAACATATTTTATACCTTAAAATATCTTGCTTGCTAGACCATTGAAACTTTCTGATTCTCCTATATTTAGAATTTCATTGGGAATGTCAGATGTACCAATATTGTTTAATATACGGGCATCATTGGAAACCCATTTTCTTAATATAAAATGAGCAGATTTTAAGATGCGTGAAATGTCTCTAAATCTATCCTGGAGTTCAATAATATCATCAGACCCTGTTAAAAGATCATCCACATAAAAATCAGAAAGAACAGATTTAGAAGCAATAGGAAATGATTCTTGATATTCAATAGCTAATTGGTTTATACATCTTATTGCTAAATATGGGGATGAAGTAGCACCATATGTAACAGTATTTAATTGATATGTGGAAAATTGTTCATTCGGTTTGTTTCGCCAAATTATTTGTTGTAAGGATTTGTGATCTTCATGCATTAAAATTTGCCTATACATTTTAGATATATCTGCTGAAACTACATATTTATATAGTCTAAAGCGAATTAAGATATCAAAAATATTATTTTGGACCTTGGGACCAACATATTGAAGGTCATTAAGAGAATATCCAGACTTGCTTGGGCATGAGAAATCAAACACAACACGAAGTTGTGTAGTAATACTTTCTTTTAAGACTCCATGGTGTGGTGCATAGTAATTTAAAATGTTTTGAGTATCTAAGATTTTTGTCATATGACCCAATTGTAGGTATTCATTAATGAATTCCTTATAAAGACTATAAAATTTGGGCTTTGAACTGAATTTCCTTTCTAATGATAGAAATCGTTGAATAGCCATTTCTTTAGAATCCCCTAATAGTGAAGGAGATTGTTTCAAAGGAAATTTTACTACGAATTGTCCAGTTTTATTGCGATATGTATCTTGACTGAATAAATATTCACATTGACTGTCATCTTTTAACATAGAATTGGTAATAGGAATTTCATCTATCGACCAGAATTTTTTTAGTTGGTCATCTTCAGGAATATTCTGTGAAAAATTACAAATAGAAATTTGATGACACATACTTGAGAATTTACCAGAGATAATCCAACCTAATTTTGTATTCTGTAAAATAGGACCAGCTTTTCTTAAGGTTATTTTGCCATCTATCTGGCATATGAAAGTCTGGATCAGAAAGATGTAAATTGTTTGGTATATCAATTGATAATATATCAATAGTTTCTGATGGTATAGAAGAAGTAATTGTAGGAACTATGTAACATGTGATATTATGTTGAAAACTGTTAAATTTAGAATAAATTGTAATATTAGTTTTCTTTGTTAAATTTGAAACAGTTTGATTAATACCAAGAATAGCTAAATTGGTTGTTATTAATTGTAAGCCTAACCTTTGGCAAAATGATTCAGTTACTAAATTAGATTGAGCTCCTGAATCCAAAAGAGCTCTGCAGGTATGAAAATTACCTTTATTATCTTTTACATTGAATGTAACAGTTGATAATAATAAAGACTGACTCTTCTTGTGATCATTTGAAGAAGCAAAATGTGTTTGCAATAATATTGGTGATTGAGAAATATCTGAATTGTTATAAGTTGAAGAACTTTGAGCAACATTGTTTCTATCTTCATTTGACTCTGATGTAATTGATTGATTATTTGAATGTGAAGACCCTGAATTATAATGAAGAAGAGTATTATGTTTGCGTCTGCACCTTTTACAAGAGCCAATAGTGCAAGTATTTTTGGCATGACCAATTCGTAAACAATTTGAACACAACTCTAATGCTTTTATTTTATCCCATCTTTGATTCACTGATAATTTTAAAACTCTTTACATGTATATATAGTATGCTCACCTTTACATAGATTGCATTTATTAATAAATTTACTTGAGAACGTGGGTAAAACTCCCTAGGTGGTTTATTAAATTAATTTGATATCTTTGTATTAGAATGAGGTTCCTCTATAGACTCTAATATATCTTGTCTTTCTTTTAAAAATTCAAGAAATTCTGATAATGTAGGCATATCTGATTTTGTATGGAACTCTTTCCACTTATTTTGATTAATTTTGTCTAGCTTGTAGTAAATTACATGAATTATAACCATGTCCCATAGTGCATCTTTAGTTAATTGCATATCTTCCAAGGCAGACAAATGCTTTGATACTTCATCTAAAAGATTTATGAATTGTAAAAAGGTTCCTTTTTGCATAGAATTAATATTAAATAATGATTTTATATGTGTATTAACAAGAAATTTCTTTTTGTCAAATTTGTCACAAAGCATTTCCCAAGCCCTGAGATAATCTTGATTTTCATCACAACCTGAAATAGTTCTTTTAGCATAACCTTCAAGTGCTGCCTTTAAAAAATTATACTTTTGACCATCATTGAGTGTTTGATTTGAATGAATAGTAGCCATAAAACTTTTTTTGAATTCCAACCAGTGGTCATATTCTCCATGGAAGCTTAATTTTAGGCAACAAAAATTTGAGAGGCAATCAAGAGTATTTATAGGATTAACATTACTGTTTGAAACTGAAACATTGTTGGAATTATTTTTGTCTATGAAGGTTTTTAAATATGCAACAACACTATAAAATTTATTTTCAAATTGTTCCCGTTCGTCAAATTGTTCATCTAATTCTGATTCATCGCACTTTTGCTCAATTAATTGTTGTATTTGTTCAAATTCATTAATTAAATTAATATTATTGTTGTATCTTAATTGAATGTCATCCATATCAGCTATAATTGTTGCATCTCTAATCTTTGTTATGTGGTTTTGTAAAATTGTTAACTTTTTCTTAATTGACCCACGAGTTCGTTTTAAAGTATCTAGATCTCGAAAGTCTCTGCCTGATAATGCCATTTTGTCTGATTTTTTATGTAAATTAGTGTTAATAGTTTATAGTACCTACTTAAAAATTGTTCAAATCGAAAATAGCCCAAAGCTCAACCTTAGATAATATAAATGGCTAAGAAAGAATGGATATTTTAAAGGTTTAATGATAGTATAAATTGGTATGAACATGGAATGAACTGACCTTAATTGTTCATTGAATGGCGTGATGGTGATTCTCGTTCTCGCTTTTATATACTACTTGATACTGTCGTCAGATCTGCCACGTAGACAGCGTGAAACTGACCAATACGCAACCAGATCTGCGCATTTCTTACCTCTTAGCCTTCTGATTGGTCCCTGACGTTATCCTATTTTCTGGTTGGTGAGTTAGCGGTCACGCCCACTTTTAATACTCACCAAGGCCACGAAAATGGGATAAAAGACGGTGCACTTTTTGCAGAAGGCCTATTCGGTTTGAGTCTGATCACTAGATAAGACCTCTGGTTGGGGAATACCTTGCCACGTTCAAATCACTAGTTTTTCTTAAACTCCTACCACTGGAAGGGAATTAGACTTCCCTTCTGCAACTGTTCCTGCCTGGTATTAGATCTAATATTCTTCTGAATATTAGTTGGTATATATATATTTGCTCTTTTCTTTTCTTACAGGGATATTTCCATTTTATTGTGTTTATTACTGTATATCTTGTTTTAACAAATCTATTACCTTTTAGGTTACGTTGATACTTGTATTCTGTGTTATTTCAATATTACCATTTTATATTTATATTTGCTACTTATTTATGTGTATAATTGCCCTGTCGCAACTTCGTTGCCACAGATACTTAACATTATTCTTTCTTTACAGCTTGTCGCTTTTTCTAACATTATAATTCTCTCTTACAGCCTATTTTATTTATCATAATAGTACTGACATATATTTGTGCGTATATTTCATGATAACCAACTGTTATTCTCTCTTTCAGGACACTTGTTCACATTTCACTTTCATTTTCACCTATTTATTATTTTATGTTAACTTCTATTATTTTCCATATTCTTTCCCTTCTGTTTTAGGTACCTCTCAGGTCCTCTCACGCGGCGTGCTTGAGGTTAGTTCGCGCTTTCTGCTCTACCTTAGCCCGGCCTAGCAACAAGCACGTCTTCGACAAGCTTGAATAGCGGGTTAGATACCATTTCATACGGTTACTAAAGACGGTCTCCGAGATATCTTTATCTCCGAGATCCAAACGTAAGTAACGCGTACTATAAGTGGCTAACTCCGTACAAGCACGAGACGTGCATCCATTCATATAGCTTGTTCGCACACGTCGTCCAGAGAAGACCGTCGATATACTCTCAGTATAGAGAAATCCTCGGCGAACTGACTCCGACGCGTCGATTTTCAATAAATAAAGAAAACCATCTTCTGATTTTTTTATTTCTTCCTTTCCCTCTGTTTATTGTTTGTTGTAGTAAAAATGGACTCACAGAGACTTCTCCGATCGTTCACAACCTCCCGCGGATCAACCTCAGCGACAATACTACTATACTAGTAAACTTGTTTTCCACCCAATCCGGCTATATACGAAGGACCATGATTAAATTTGAATTGTTTTTATTGGAAATTAGAACAAATTATACAAATTATAAAAAGAACAAATATGGAGGAGATATGTCTTCCGACAGTTGACATAAAAATGACAGGCAAACTTGTAATACAGTGTTGCCAGACATAAAATATTAATATAATATAATAAAATATTAAATTGAACAGACTATTTGTTATCTTACCTCAAAGAGATTAAAAAAAAGGAATCATAAATTTTGTTAAAGATTATATAGACCCAAGAAAATTATATGCCTTGTATTTAAGACCACCACTATCACCTGAAACATTTGTAGTTGCATTGCAAAATTACTTCAAAAATTCTGCATTCAAATTTATGCACTGTACAAAAATATTAGATGATATTGAGACTACCGACGAACAAAAAGAAAAACCTAACTATTATCATGTTTACAAAAAAGGACATCGTGGTATAAATGAGCTAAAAATGTCAATAAGTTCACGATACTACTGGCCCAATATGTCAGAAGATATAGAACATTATGTCAACAATTGTCAAGTTTGTTTAAAAAATAAATATGATAGAGACCCACCGGTCATTAAATTTAATCTTACACCAACGGCTTCTAAGCCATTTGATCATTTTCATATGGATGTATTTAGAATATTCAATACACAATTTCTTACAATAATTGATGCATTTTCTCGATACGGACAAGCATATCAAATTCCTAGTATTAGTGAAATTTCAATAGTCGGTGGTTTATTAAACTATATCACACATCATGTATTACCCTATAAAATAACAACTGACTCCAGCACTGAATTCAAAAACTATGACTTAGAAGATTTTTGTAAATTACATAAAATAGAATTACATTTTACCACTCCTAAGAACAGCAATTCGAATTCTCCGGTAGAACGTTTTCATTCTTCCTTAATAGAACATTTTAGATGCCTTAGAGAAACAAATAAAGATATGTCAGTAGAACAATTAATGAAACATTGCATATTATCATATAATAATTCAATTCATTCTGTTACTAAATTTACGCCATTTGAAATTATTAAAGGGCATATAAATAATTCAGACCCACCGACAATAATGATCATTTAATTTTATCACAATATGTGCAAAATCATAAAGAATCTTGTAAAATATTATACGGAAAAATACATGAACGAAATGCAAACGTAAAATACCAACAGATAGAAAAACGCAATTTAACGAGGTCATACCCACACGATTACACAAATGAAAACAAAGCATACATTAAGAGTGGAAATCGCAATAAAGCACTTCCTAAGTTTAAAGAAACAACTATTGTCAACGATCGTGGCTTGTTGTTGGAAACAGATAAGGGATTGTATCATAAAAGCACAGTTCGCAAACCCAGATCTAATAAAAGAGACTTTTTGCAGGTTCAACAAAATGAAAACAATAATCGTCTTGACCCTGATACAGATGATATACCAGACGTCCAACCAGGTTAGAGTTGACATCGATATTAATATAAAACCTCTCGAAAACCTTTTACTCCCAATTAAATTAAGCACATGTAGATTAATTTATAGTAAACATACATTTATACATTGTGTGTTGTGTGTGTGTGTGTGTGTGTGTGTGTGTGTGTGTGTGTGTGTGTGTGTGTGTGTGTGTGTGTGTGTGAGAGAGAGAGAGAGAGAGATTTACATCTGAAAAAATTCATCTGAGATTTCTGATATCTCAGATGTATTTTTTGCCATACCATCCACTAATTCGTTTCCAATTACTCCATTATGTCCTTTAACCCAGAGTAAAGTAACTGTTTTTTTTTTGTGAATTTTAGATCATGTAATAATTTTTTGATATCAAGTATAATGGAGTTTTGAAAACTATCCAATGGATGGCTACGAGTAGCTTGTAATACTGCCTGAGAATCTGATACTATTACGATGTTCTCACAATAATTAGTGACACACCAAGTTAGTGCTTTCTGTACATCAGCAGACTCGGCTGTAAAAATAGAACAACATTCAGGAATTCGATATTTCTCAACATAATTGCTGTTTGTTGAAACAAAAAAAGCGAAACCAGTACTTTCAACAGTTTTTGAACCATCTGTATAAATTATTGTTAAATCTTCCCCTAATTTGCTTAGTATGGATTTGAATATCATATTAGTTAAAATTGGCAAGTCTGAATAAGAGGGCATTATAATGGTTGGTTTGTCTATCAGAACTTCAAAGTCTTGTATGTAAAAAGGAAATTTTGGTAGCTGTAATATATAAGATTGAAATGAATTCGTATCGATAAAAGATTCTGCAAGAGGAGGAGAATTTTTTATTTTCCAATAAGAATTTGTTAAATTTTCTGTCAAAAGTAAACCTATTTTGTGAACCATAGTTGTATTAAACGATCTGTATGTTATTAGACGTTTGTTGGCTAACATTTGTCTACGTATGTGTAAAGGTAGTTCCTGGGCTTCTGCTAGAACTGCTTGGTTTGGTGAAGACATCATAGCTCCTAGACAAATTTTTATTGATTTAAATTGTATTCTGTCAAGAGTTAATAGATTTGTTTTGCATGTTGAACCGTAAAGAACACAACCGTTTTCCAGAATGGATCGTATGTAGGATCTATAAAACATTAAAGAGATATTTTGATCTGCACCCCATCTTTTTTTAGAAACGAAACGCAGAAGGTTAATTCCACGCTCGCACTTTTGTTTTACGTACTTTATATGGCTGGGCCACAAGAGTTTTTTATCTAGGATCATGCCTAGATACTTATACTCTTCTGCTAAGGGGAAATTATAATCACCTATCTGGCATTTGCCTGTGACTTTTTGTCTACGTCTAGTGAAACATACAATCGAAGTTTTTTCTTGGGATATACTAAAACCCATTTGTTTTGTCGCCAAGTGCTCGGTCAAGAGTGACCAATGAGCACTCTTGACGCGCATCGCCCCGCCTTCCTCCCTTTTCCAATCTTTCCATTGGTCTTTTGGTTTGGAATCTTGTAAAATATTATGTATAAATATTAGTTGATTTCCAAACCAAAGGACAGTCTACCTCGGTCTCTCCTAGAGCCCTAAACTCTAGGGAGCCGACTAGCGGGGCTCTGCTCCACCTACCTCAGACTCTGAGGCTTTGTCTTCGTCTCTTACGATTGAGTTTTATTTTATCCTTCAAAAAGAAACAATTAACGTCCCAACTAGACTAAGGGATAAGTGCCTAGGGTGTTTCGCACATCGAATTCGCGAAATATCCTAGAGCAGAGCGTATAGCAGAGTGGATAAGTTCATAGGTCCACTCTAGCTACGACGACATGGCGCCCAACAAATGGATTAAAATCCGGACCTACGACCCAGTTCCTGACCCACAGAAGGCAAAACTCCATTGACTTTAACATGGGTTAAAGTCAAGTGAACAGTGGGGAGAGCCACGGAGTGTTAGAAAGTTATATTCTAACACTCCGCCATCGAGCTTTGCAGCAATCCTGATGCCTTCAGTGTACCAGGTGTCTCAGCGAGCCAGCCTTCTGCGACGTTTTGAAGCCCCGGAAGCTACGAAAATCCTGGAGTAGCCACAGTCCCTGCCTGCTCTCCAAATATGTGGTCCGCGTCACCACGGAGCCCCAGGCAAACTCGCCTACGAGATCCCAGGATAAGCGGATGGAAGCCGGATAGCAGAGAAGAAGACGAACCCGCTGGGAGGAATGGTACACCGACCGTGGATGGAGCATGCCGCAGAGGGAGATGCAGTAACATCTGGCCCCCCTAGGTTCAAGCTAAGTGTTGTATGTGAGTTACGAACTTTTTGAATTTATTTTGGACACTTTTAAATTACTGTATTCATTGTTCTATATATTTTTCGCATTTCTTAAACTTGTAATATTTTAAAATTTTCAATAAAATTTTCCACAGCCTCAGAGTCTCGAAAGGAGGG
Organism: Diabrotica undecimpunctata; assembly: GCF_040954645.1. Taxonomy (NCBI): domain Eukaryota; kingdom Metazoa; phylum Arthropoda; class Insecta; order Coleoptera; family Chrysomelidae; genus Diabrotica; species Diabrotica undecimpunctata. The sequence goes on along the minus strand of NC_092810.1, from coordinate 82,509,639 downwards.
GGGATGTCGCCAAGTGCTCGGTCAAGAGTGACCAATGAGCACTCTTGGCGCGCATCGCCCCGCCTTCCTCCCTTTTCCAATCTTTCCATTGGTCTTTTGGTTTGGAATCTTGTAAAATATTATGTATAAATATTAGTTGATTTCCAAACCAAAGGACAGTCTACCTCGGTCTCTCCTAGAGCCCTAAACTCTAGGGAGCCGACTAGCGGGGCTCTGCTCCACCTACCTCAGACTCTGAGGCTTTGTCTTCGTCTCTTACGATTGAGTTTTATTTTATCCTTCAAAAAGAAACAATTAACGTCCCAACTAGACTAAGGGATAAGTGCCTAGGGTGTTTCGCACATCGAATTCGCGAAATATCCTAGAGCAGAGCGTATAGCAGAGTGGATAAGTTCATAGGTCCACTCTAGCTACGACGACAGTTTCACCCACTTATCTATGTTACTAAAGCTAAGTTTTAGATTCAACATACAATCTTCATAGGATTTATGGCTGGTATATAAACATATATCGTCTGCATATTGAATTATTTTGCATTTTTCATCCATCAAACCATGCAGATCTGCAGTATAAACATTAAATAATAAAGTACTTAGAATTGAGCCTTGTGGGAGACCGTTATATAATATTCTTGGACCGTGTAATACATTTCTATGGTCCCGTAAGTATATTTTTCCATTCACATACAAATTTATTATATTTACAGATAATCTTTTATCAATACCACACCCCACCATTTTTTAATATAATATATCCAAATCAACCACGTCATATGCACCCTTTAAATCTAGAAACAAACATAGCATAAATTCGTTTTTTGAAAAACAGAGTTGAATATCCGTAACTAAATGTATGAGAGCATCAATGGTACCTCGACCTCTACGAAATCCATACTGTGAGTAGGGAAAAACTAAACTAATTTCAATAAAATGTTCTAATCTAAATTTTATAAGCCTTTCAAAGGATTTTGTCACACATGATAATAGAGAAATGGGTCTATAAGATGATGGAAGTTCTGGGTTTAAGTTAAATTTGAGTAAAGGGCATATGATAATATTTTTTAAAGTATCGCAATATTCTTGTTTCAACCACCAACTATTAAAGATTTGTAAGAGAACATCTTTGGCATTTGACGACAATTTGTCCAATATCTTATAAGTAAAACCGTCCAAACCGGGGGCTGTATTTCTGCTTTTTTTTAGTGCGAAATCAAGTTCTGAAGGAGTAAAAGGTTTTGACATGGAATCTACACTAGTATTAAAACGAAAAAATTCTTTAATCCTACCAACATTACCAGAGGCAGATGAAGGTGCAAGTTGGTCTAACATCTGTTTAATGAGATTTTCAGAAAGTTGAGGTTTTTTGTTGTACTGATAGTTATTGGAAATTGATCTGACGGTTGACCATATTTTTGAGAGAGGTGTGCTTTTGTTTAGACTATTTAAAAAATTTATCCAACTACTTTTTTTCTTTGTTTTAAATAATCGTCTGGTTTGGGCTGCTATATTTTTATAGTTTATGTAATTATTATGGTTACTTTGGGTTCGATACGCTTTCAATGTTTCTGATCGTTTTTTTATTATGAATATACATTCCTCATCCCACCAATAAGGCCTTGGAATTGAAGGAGTAAAAGGTTTTTTTATGGGCATAGATTTGGAAGCAGCTAGAGAGATAGTCTGAAAGAGTAGGTCTGTCTTCTCATCGTTAGAAAGATTATTAGATGATAAAAATGTGGATAATTGTTTTTCTAAATCTGTCTGAAATAGCTTCCAGTCAGCGCGGCAATCGTTCCATTTTGTTGATGGATTAATTAGGAAAGAAATAGGATTAATTTTAAGCTCTATTTTAATAGGAAAATGATCGGATCCCAATGTGTCGGCATATACTGACCAGTTTATACGATTTGTTAATGAGGCTGAGGTGATAGTCAAATCAACGGCAGAATGATTGCCACTCGCAGCGATTCTAGTAGGTGTTCATTTGTAGTAGATGTCATTTAGAGAAACTAATTCGAAAAAATCCATGCTTTCGACTAATATTCTTCCATTACGGTCATCCGGGATCGGACCCCACATCTCATATTAATCAACTTATGTATACCAATAATCAATCTCAACCTATATGCAATTTAGAAAATGAATTAAGAAAACTTATTTCTAATAATTTAGAAGAAACAGGTAATAACACAGAAACGGATAATTTAGTGACGAGTGACAATGAAAGCATTCACTCGTATTATGTAATGGTGGGCATTAAAATCACCACAAAAAACTGTTTTATTATAATCGAATTGTTCAAATAAATGTATCCAATCAGTCTTTTCTACTCTGATGTCAGGTGGTTTAAATATAGACACAAAAGATATATTAATTTTGTTAAGTAAGACTGCATACACTTCTATTCCGGTATTAAAATTATAGTTAATGTTAATTATTTGATAATCAATGCCCTTTAGTATGAAAATGCCTACACCGCCATAGCCACTTTCACGGCATTTTGAAACAAAATTATACCCTTTTAATTTAAAGTCTATTTGGTTTTTCAACCAAGTTTCGGATAAAATTATAATATCTACATGAGAATTATTAATATAATTTATGAGATTATCCCTATTACTTACTAACGATCTACAATTCCATTGTAAAATATTTAAGGAAGATTGAGTAAGTTGACTGTGCATTTGGAAATTAATAATACGAGTGAATGCTTTCATTGTCACTCGTCACTAAATTATCCGTTTCTGTGTTATTACCTGTTTCTTCTAAATTATTAGAAATAAGTTTTCTTAATTCATTTTCTAAATTGCATATAGGTTGAGATTGATTATTGGTATACATAAGTTGATTAATATGAGATGTGACAAGTAATACCGTAAAATGACGCTACTTTGTGACACTTTTTTAGGTTTTGTGATGATATAGTACATACACTTTCGGTTTATTATAATTTTAAAAATACCACCTGAAAGCTCAATCTTTCCTCTATGTTCAGTGAAAACTACAATGCGCTAAATGTTATAGAAATCAAGAAAATGTCAAAAAAAGTTGTCACAAAGTCGCCCCATGGGTAGGGTTTCTTTGTGACACGTAAATTTTTCTATGATATTTATATGGAATTCTAACTGTGGCACAAAGAAACACTCGTACATGGTTTAGAAAGAAAAATTATAATAGCAAATTAATAAAAAAATTATATACTGGTAGGAAATAAAACAGATATTAAAAAAAAAACATTTTATTTTACATACAATTAAACAAAAAAATATTTAAGAATATGTAACGTCATTTAGATAACAAAAAAAGCTGAAAAATACGTGTAACTAGATAAAAAGATATTATAAAACTTTATAAAATCCCTAAGGTTATTCAAGTATAGGTATCATTTAATTCTGGAATATCAAATAAAGCTCGTTTTCCCCGTCGCTTTGGAGGCTTTATGGCCATAATCATTTCGTTATTTCTATAAAATATTTCATCTTTCTTTTCAGGCCACTTCCATTGTTTTCCAACACGTTCCATTACATTAACCATTGCTCCTGTTTTGGAGACATTGGTGATTTGGCCAGGAAAATATTTTTCTTCGAATTGAACGACTACGTACTTTCCCACTGACTTGTCCACTTCTTTGGATATTAAAACATCTGAAGAATGTTCGTTTTCAAAGCCAGAAAGATGTTCATCCCATGAACTATCATCACTTTCCATATATTCAGGTTCATGTTCATCTTCACTAGCAGTATCTGAATCATACGAATTATTTCTCTGGCGTTTTTTTTTTGTTGGGTTCCAGAGGTCCCAGGCTGAGACTTATCATTTTCCGTATTTACAGTGGCAATATCGTTGTTTAAGTCACTACTGCTTATACTTTTTCCTGGTGGAACATTTAAACGTTTTTTTCTTCTAATCTGCCTTCCTTTGGTAGTTTCCGTTCTTATATTGGTTAGATGTTCAATAAAACTATTGCCAACATTTTCAGCTATTTGGACATCTGCTGTTACAATACGTTTGCATAAACGATCTAAGACTTGCTGGCGATCTAAAGGAAAAATTCCAGTCTTTCTAAATCCGGATTTTAAATTATTAGCCGCTCTCTCATCTAATTGGTTCATCAGATTTTTAAAAGACTAGGAAACTCATCTTTGGGTATAGAAGAAAGTCTGCTACCGTGACCACTTGTCTTCCATGTATTCAAGATCTTCCGCCATTTCTCCTTCATAGGGCGAAAAAAGGCCACGTCTAGTGGCTGGAGCAAATGCGTGGTGTTAGGTGGTAGTGCTATAAACCGAATGTCATTAGCTTCACATTCTTGAATGACTTGCTGATTTAAATGTGAACTAAGATTGTCACCTATGATTGCCTTTCGTCCCTCTTGTCGTTTTAATATTGGAAGTAGTAGTCGTAGAAACCAATCCTCAAAAACTTGGTAATCAAACCATCCTGAAGCTGTCCTATTATATCGTGCATTTAGAGGCCCATTTTCAGTCCAAGTGTTCCACAGTTTTTGCGATTTATAATTAATATAAAGTGGAGCTAATTGACCCTCGGCATTTCCACATATTATTAAAGAAGTACATGCTTTAGACGCGTTTCTGATACGTTCAGGATACTTGGTTCCTCTTTTAGTTATTATTTTGCTTTGTCCTGGGTCATCGACAAGATTGGTTTCATCGTAATTCCAAATGTTACATGCAGGAATGTCTTGTAACTCCAACTCTAAATTATCAAAGAAGTTATTTATGATTTCTTCATCAGTCTGAGCTCTAGCATATGAAATATTTTGGGCTATCCTCTGAGAAAGTTGCGGATGTCGTTTTAAAAATGATTTTACCCATTCCACTCCTGGCATATTGTCTTTAAAGGGTTTAATATTTTTGCCTTGACGGTCTAAAAACGATTTTACAATACACCGAAGGTCAAAAGTGGTTACTGGAAAACCGAAAGCTGATACCGTAATTAAATGGACTGCAAACACATTTTCCTCCTCTTCACTAAACACTTTTTGCTGTCCATGGTTTTTGGTGTGCCTGTTTTTGGTTTTGAGCAATAAAGTATTTCGGTGAATGCCGTATTTTTCTGCAGCACCACGAAGCGAAAGACGTTTATTCCTGATGTCATCAAGAGCTTCTGCTAACTTCTCTTTGGCATAATTGACATAGTTGCGACTACCAATCTTTCTTTTATAGATTCGTGGCATTTTATCTAAAAATAAATTAATATTAGTACTTTAATCGACACACCAGGGGTTACTTTGTGAAATTCTATGTGTCACAAAGTAGACCCTGTGTTTGTACTTTTTTTAAATATTTTCATGAAACAACGTTAAAACAAATCAATAAAAGACAACATTTTAGAACTAAATTGAGGCAACATATTGTGTTAAAATATAAACTTACTTTGGTAGAAATATCTTCTAACAATTCTTCTGGGCAAGACAAAGTTTGCGCGCCAAACCAAAATCACCTGTTTTCACGACGATCAAATCAGCTGTGGCATGACGAGCGATAATGCACTGAGAAATTTGGTTATTGTCTCCTAGATAGCGCACATAGTCTACTATTGAAATAAAACATTTTCATTATTCCAGTATTTCTATTGACTGGGCCAAGTTAATAAGTTTAACTTTAGGGGCCACTGTCACAAAGTAGGCATATGTGTCACAAAGTAGCCTCACTTTACGGTATAAGTTTCTCTTTGTAGTCAATAAATTCGTCCCTGTAGGGATTGGGTATTATAGGATTAGATTTAGGGGTAGGTCTTTTGCTAGAAGTTGACGCAGAGGTATGGGGTAAAATTGGTGGAGAAGTTGCTTTACGTTTATTATTTGTAGATGTCTGAATAGTTTTCCTTACCGGTTTATTTAATGTGAAATTAGGGACATTGTTAGACGAGGTAGGTAAACTGGGAAAATTGGAAGTGTTATTTAGAATAGAAAATCTATTATTAGTTATTATTTTTGCGTAACTTGGATTGTTATGTAATTGTTCTGCTTCTCTGAATGTTATATTTTCTGATGCCATTATTGCTTTGATTTTCTTCTGTTTCTCGTATATTGGACATTTTCTAGACAACGAGGTGTAATCGTTGGTTTTACAATATATGCAATGATTATTTTCATTACAAGTTTCTACAGTATGGGTGGTGTCTGTACATTTTTTACATCTACTGTCCTTAGATTTACATTGTTTTGAGGAGTGACCATATCTGAGACATTTATAGCATTGCACTACCGGGTGTATGTATGGATCTACTAAAAAATTGCATAAATTAATTATTATGTTTTGTGGAACCTCGTTGCCCAAAAATTCTACAATTATCATTTGTCTTGGTACTAATTGAGTTGTGCCATCGTTGTTCGTTACTTTTCGTTGCATCCTTTGAATATTTACCACTTGTCTCTCGGATATTATCGCATCCTTTAAATAATTCTCCGAAAATTTTCTCCGATTTTTATTTATTAAATCATGATTAATTATTTTATTTGCTATAGAATAAGTTTTAAAAATGACTTTTACTATTAATGCCAACTGTTTTTATATCAAGTACATCATTTTTAATGGACGAATCATTTAATAAAAAATGTCCTACCTTCATTGGAAATAACCTACCGATATTTTTATTTTTGTGTTCAATATATACAAAGAATGGGGCCTTATCGCTGGGTTTATACCGGTTTTCAAAATCAATTAAAGTATTTACAGACCTGTTATCATCAATATTAGTTTTTTCAGACGTTTTTACGGAATGTAATTCATCGGGCGGTCTATGACCTCCAATAACATCTTCTTCCATACTTAGATTTTTTGGAATACCAAATTATGGCCTAATTTGCACTAAACAAATTCACAAAATAACACAGTAGCGATCACTTTCAAACTCGCACCGACAGCAATATCAAAACAAACCGCTCTCTACGGCTAACGACTCGAGGGACTGTCGTATTATGCATTTATCTATTATATAAACTTAAAAGAAATAGTTAGACAAGTAGAATCTCTTAAAGTTAATTTTCAAATAATAAAAACTAATGTAGTGAAAGTTAATGCCTCAAATCCTATTTCATATCATGGATTGGCAGAAAACATGTTAGAAACAACAGAAGTTTTAATTAATACATTAGAGAAAAAATTAGGAAACATCTATCCCCATATTCGATCAAAAAGAGGCCTAATTGATGGCCTAGGTAAAGTTAATAAATACTTATTTGGAAATTTAGATTCAGAAGACGGAGATAGATATGATAAAGCAATAGAAGTACAGGAAAATAATCAGAAACAGATTATTCATGAAACGAACTTACAAATATCTTTATATAAAAAACTAATTGATCATTACAACAAATCTCTAGAAATACTTTGGCAAAACCAAGAAAAACTGCAACATAACTTACAGAAGTTCCAATTAGAAATTCAAAGTACTATAAACAGTTTGGGAAATTATATTACTTTTCAAGGTACCATAAGTCAGATAAATTTATTTTGTCAGAATATGATAGATTTTATTTGACTTTGAACGTTCTTTGTTATAAAAAGTTTTTTATGAAGGAGTGAATATTTCCTGTTATCTTGTATTGACGAAGCTTTTCAAGAATGGCTTGGGGCGAGATAGTATCGAAAGCTCCTTCTATATCAAAGACATATTTGTGTTTGTAATAGCACTAAATTATCAAGGGTTGAACGGTGATGTCTGAAACCGGATTGCGCTGCGTCAATCATTGCATATTTTTCGAGAAGCCATCTATCTATCTATCTATATTAGCTATAGCCCAAAATCTATTCATGTGTTGAATATAGGCCTCTCCCATTTGTCTCTGTCTTCTGTTTGTCTTTTCAACATTGGACCTGCGCTTTGCTCGATGTCATCTTTTTATCTCATTTGCGATCGACCTCTTGACCTTTTTGCAGTATATGGTCTCCAGTGGCCAATTTCTTTATTCCATCTTCCATCCTGTTATCTTTCGTTATGCCCAGTCCATTTCCATTTTAATTTCAATGCATGTTCGACAGCGTCTGTTGTTTCGGTTTTGCATCTTATCCATTCGTTCCTCTTTTTATCTCTCAACGATATTCCCAACATTTGTCTTTCCATAGCTCTTTGAGTTTTCTTGATTCTATCTAAGTTGCTCTTGGTACACGTCCACGTCTGGGCACCATATGTCAGAACAGGTAGGACGCATGCATTAAATACCTTCGTTCTTAATTTTAAAGGTATTTTTTTGATTTTTGATAATATATACCCCATTCTTATTCTTCTGGTTATTTCTTTAGTCTGGTTACTTTTGTCTGCTCTGATAGCTTGTCCTAATAAATATATTCTTGGGCGTGTTCTATGTTTGTTCCACCTATGGTAATTACTGATCTGTCTTGTGTATTAGTCATTATTTTAGTTTTCTTTAGATTCATTTTTAGTCCTTTCTCAAGAGATGTTTTTTCTAGGTCTGAAATCATTATTCGTAGTTGTTCCATAGTTGTTGCTATCGGGAGTACATCATCGGCGAATCTTAGATGATTTAAATATATCCCGTTTATACAAATCCCATTATTGTCCCAGATTTAAAAATGTCTTCCAACGCCAGAGTAAATAGTTTGGGTGAGATTGTATTCCCTTGTCTGACACCTCTACAAATTCTAATTAATGGAGTTTGTAAATCTCTGTCTAGCTTAATTCTCATAGTGGCGTTTTGATATATATTGTGGATTAACATTCTGTACCGTGAATCTATTCGGCAATTAACTAGCGCTTCTTTCACTGCCCATAGTTCTATGCTGTCAAACGCTTTTTCATAGTCAACAAACGCTAGGTATATTGGAAGGTTTTATTCATTGGTCTTTTCTATCAATATTTTAAGGGTGTGAAGGTGGTCGGTTGTGCTGTACCCCTTTCTAAATCCTGCCTGTTCAACTGGTTGGTATGCATCAAATTTGTTGTTTAGTCTAATTGTGATTACCTTAGTGAAAGTTTTATAGATTTGTGACAAGAGAGATATTGGTCTATAGTTAGCTAATTTTGATCTATTTCCTTTCTTATAAATATCAGAATTGTATTTGCCTTGTTCCACTCTTGCGGTATTTGTCCTTCAAACAAACATTTATTGAAAAGTATATATAGGTAGTCTTTTATCTTTTCCCCTCCTTCTTTTAACATTTCAGTTAGAATTTCATCGTCTCCCGGAGCCTTATTTCTTTTCATATCTCTAATTGCTTTTTCTATTTCTTCTCCGGTTATGGGGGGTAATATTTCAGAGTTTACATTCATTATTTTCTTTTTCAGGTTTTGTTGAGTTGTATCAGGTGGACTGTTTTAGAGCTGTAGAGGTCACTATAATACTCCCTTGTTATCTTAGATATTTAGGTTCTATTTTTTCTATTACACCTTGTTTATTTTCCATCTCTATGATTTTATTTCTTCCTAGGTGGGACTTGATAGATCTTAAGTTTCTGTTTTCTTCTATAATCTTCTCGATTCGTTCTTATTGATGTCGTTTGAGATCTTGTTTTATATGTCTTCTTATTTCTGTATTAAGGGTTTTGTATTCAGTTGTATTTCTTTTATTTTCTTGTAGTAGGCTTCTCCGTTGTTGTAGCATGTCTAAAGATATGGCACTTAGTTTTGATTTTTTGTCTGATTTTGCTGGTGCTACTTCTAAACTAGTCTTAGAAGTTCTTCAGTGATGGCTTTGTTTAGTTTATCTAGATTTAGGTCTGTTAGCTTTAGTTCTTCAGCTGTTCTTAATTTGTTTTGGTATTGTTCTTTATTCTCCTTTAATTTTTCTGGGTGGACTTTTTTCTTAGAGCTTAGAGTGCACATATTGTCTTCGATCTTTTTTGTGTTTAATACTTATTTTAGCCCGTATCATTCTGTGATCACTACCAGTAGAGATTGAGTTTATTACTGTGACGTCTTCGAAAATGTTCCTTTTGTTTGTTAGTATGTAGTCAATTTCATTTTTAGTGTTCCCATCTGGCGACATTCACGTCCATTTCCATGTGGTTTTTTCTTGAAGAAAGAGTTCATGGCAAATAATTTGTTGTTTTCTAGATAGTTAACCAATAGATCTCCTCTTTCATTTCTTACTCCATGTCCAAATTCTCCAATAGAGTTTTCGTTTTCTTCTAGTTTTTTGCCCATTTTCGCATTGAAATCGCCCATTATAACCGTGTAGGTAGGTAGGTGTTCATAGAATTCTTCCATTTCTTTGTCTGTGTGTGTAGATGTTAGCACATAAATCTGAATTATTTTTAAAGTGACCTTTTCGCTGATATTTATGATTAATAAAGCGATTCTTTCTGTTATTCCTACGTATTCCTCAATTTTATGAGCGTATTTTTTCGAAATCAGAAAACCAACTCCATCTATACTTTTGTTTTCTCTACCTTTAAAATACAATATGTCACGTCGAGAAGCCATGTTAATCTTGAATTAATCATTTTCTCAAACAGTTTACATAATGAACAGGTTAGAGAGATAGGTCTGTATGATTTTGTAAGGTTTGAGGGTAGATCAGATTTTTTTATTGGTACGATAATTGATTCACGCCACCGTTTGGGTAATTGCTGAGTATGCCATATTTTGTTATAAAGATTCAGCAGTATTGCGAGGCTGGGATGAGATAAATTTTTGATGAATATAATTGGGATATTGTCTGGTCCAGCGGCAGAGTTTGTACAAGAGGATAGTGCAAGTGCTAATTCTTCTTGTGTAAAAGGAAGGTTAATAGCGTCAATGTCGTGTCTACTTATTTGTGGAGCAAGAGGAATTTGTATATTCTGGTCATTTGGACTTTCAATCTGTTCAACTTCAGACCTGAATTTCCATGCAAAACTTTCAGCCATGATTTGAGAATTGTCTGGTTATCTGTTATAACTTTTCCATTCAGTGATATAGCTGGAATTTTTGGAGGAGTTTTATAACCTTTCATTTGTCTTATTTTTGTCCAAACTTGAGGTGGTGGAGTATCACTAGTAATGGTAGAAACAAAATTTGCCAGGAATCTTTTTTGCTTTTTTTACGGACATATTTCGCTTTGGCTCTTAGCTTTTTGAAATAGATCAGGTTTTCTTGAGTGCTTCTTTTTCGATATCTGTTGAGGGCCGTTTTGCATTGACGTACCGTTAGTTCACATTCTGAATTCTACCATGGTACTGCTTTTTTAGACGGGCATATTGTTATTTTTTTTACATATTTTTCTGCAGACATAATAATGCAGTTATTAAAGAGAGTTATTGCCTCGTCTATATCTTCAGATTGTTGAAGTAATAAAATATGATCTTCGGCGCTAGTTTGAAAATTATTCCAGTCCACTTTAGCGATACTCCATTTAGTAATGGTGCAAATATTTTTATTGCTATTTGTTATGACTATCGGGAAGTGGTTACTATCATATAAGCTATCTAAAGTATACCATGAGAGTGAATCGGCAGACTTGGGATCACATATACTTAGATCGATAGAAGAGTAAGTTCCTGAGGCGATGTTAAAATATGTACTGGCTCCACTATTCATCAGACAAGTATTATTGCAATTCAATACGGTCTCTACGGTTTTTCCTCTACCAAATGTTTTCTTTGAGTCCCACATAGTACTATGGGCGTTAAAGTCTCCAACTAGTATAAAAGGACTGGGAAGTTGGCGAATTAAGTCATCTAACTCGGTTTCTGTTAAGTTGTAATTAGGTGGAATATATGTACTGCATATGGTTATTTGGTCGGGACCCCAGACAGTTATTGCTATGGCCTCCAAATTGGTAGTTAGGATATATTGTATAGAAAATAAATCATTAGACACAATGATAGATGTTCCTCCACTTGCTCTTGTAAACGTAGTCCGAAGGAAATGGTAACCTTCAAAATATTTAAGTTCACGTCTATGTGTTTCATTGAAATTGGTTTCTTGAAGGCAGATGATATCTGCTTTTGTATTATTGATTAACTGTTGTAAGCGTTCTAAGCGAGGGTAGAACCCATCGCAGTTCCACTGCACTAACGTGAAAGTAAAAAAATTTTAACATTGAGAACGTTGAGAGGTCAGAGAAGAGTCGGTTAGATAATCTTCATCATTATTTGTAGATTGCGATGTTGTACTTCCAATTTCTGAATTGTCTATATTAAGTTGCTCTTTAATTTTCTTAGAAACTCTTGTAAATCTATTCTTGATTGTTCTATCTTCCAGTGAAGGGTATATTCTATAGATGTCGTCGAGTAGTGATCGAACATCGAACTTGGATTTTTTAGTTTTATGCTTTTTAGGCACGTTTGCATCGGGTGAAGGCATTTTTATGTCTTTGATGGGTAAGTTAGTAGATGTGTTTGTTTCTTGGGAGGTAGAATCGCTGAGGTCAGAACGAGTTCGTTTCTGACCAGTGGTAGGAGGAAGAAATTCATTGTTTGCGGCAATAGAAGTGGTGGATATATCCCATCATGCGATGGGTTCAGCTGGGGACGTTTCTTCATTTGGGAGAGGATTGCTAGGGGGATTTTGACAGTTATTTGCTGTATGTCCATGTTTTGCATAGAAAACATACCATTTTGTCAGTAGAGAGAAATATTCTGTACGAATTATTGTCGAATGGAATTATTAATGAAGTTTCAATTTCGAGGCTATCTGTAGTTGGAGTAACGTATACCTGTCTCCTGAAGCTCATAATATGCGTAAATTCATCACCGGGGATTCCAGCTTTAAGATGTGACACTGGTGAAGCTAGTTGAAGACCTAGATCTTTTCTTTTCTAGAAGATGTTTTTCTATAATTTCATGAGGTATTGAGGGACAGACGTTGGAGATTATTAGTCTTTTAGCTGTGGTTTTCAGTCTTCTTACGAGTAGTTCTACAGAGTTGATTGTAATCGTAGGAGATTCTGTTAAAATATGTTCGACGAGTTCAGAATTTGTTAAGTAGATGCATATCCGATTATTGGAAATTCTTGAGGCGAAGCATATGTTTTTGGGGCTAACAATATTACCTATGGCTTTGACGTAGTCGAGTAGTAATAAGTTTGGTTCAGCATATATTAATATGGCTTGATCTTTTTTGGGATATTTCGGTTTGGGTTTTGACATAGTAGCAGTTGCATATGAATTTGGATTATTACTGATGACGTTGTTTCCAGACATGGTGTTGCTAACAGTAGGAGAACATTGATTTAAGTTGTTACTCATGTAGTCAAAAGTAACTATTTTTGGTTTTATTGTATTAAGTTTCGTCTAATAGGCAGAAATTGAAACACATATCTGTATTACTGGTGGCCTGTCTAAAACTTCGCCAAGCTAATTCTTGATAGGACTGACTCACGGTTCGTAGACTTACTACGGTTGCCTCTTCCGCCTAACCAATGAACATTAAGCCCGAAACTGTACTCTCATGACGTAATTCTTCCCCTTCAACCAATCAACACTGCAATCGACCTGCCCTCTACATTAAGTTTCAATCGCGAATAAATGGGTTTTGTATTCTTGTGTACTCTGGTGACGTAACTCAAGCATCCCCACCCCAGTCAGAAGAGGCAACCGTAGTAAGTCTACGAACCGTGGGACTGACTTATCATAAGTGTTGCCAATGTCCGGATAATTTCGTGGACAATCGGATAATTTTCGGATTGAACAATTTTTTGGATAATTTCGGATAATTCAAGGGTCTATCGACTTTTTATTTTTAAATATAATTTAAATTTTTATAAGCTTAAATAGCTAAATTTGCGAATGTACATAGAACTGCAAATTCTATTCTCATATAATCGAAGATGATGGAACCTATGAATTATTTCAGCGCCCTCTGTTTGTAACGTTTCAACGAACATTCATTGGACGTCAATCTATAACGTGCCAACGAATATTCATTGGGTGCCAATTTGTAACCCTTCGAGGCTCAATTTGTAACATCCCAACGTTGAGCTGCTGTTGTCAACTTGTAACCGCAAACCTTAGTTTGTTGCTACAACCAGACTAACATCACTAACAACGTTGGAGCGATAAATCGTTTCCCGTTGGGACCAATTTTTAACGTCATAACCCCTAATGTATCAATTGCAAAATTGCTACATTAGACGTTATACGAAACACTCCCTGGCTAGCTCACTCAGGACGTGAATATGGCCTACTCTGGAGCAACACACGCAAACAAGTAAAAAGAAGAAACAATACACAGTTAAATTAATACATGTTTATTAAAATATTAAAAAAAATGACAGAAAAATACATGTTTAAATATGATATTGAATTTAAATAAAAATTATTCGACTTCTAGCTACAGTGTTACATTATAGTAAAGAAAAAATGTTTGTCACCAAATCCTGGGTTTTATCCTGGTCTTTTCTGCTATGATTGTTAGCAAGCCATGTTGTTAGCTGTGGATTTTCTTGCCCCGGAGTCAACTCTCCTATCGGAATCGGAATGATAGTGCCATTCTCAGGCCGGTTGGTCTTCTGGATGTTAATAGAATTTGACCCGCACCTGAGAAATGTATCCCGGAGGTTGACTCCTAATCAGGAGACGACACAACAATTGGTTATTGTACTTTTACAGAAGTCATGAAGAAAATCGACATTTTTAGAAATAGAAGCCATTATATCAAAGAATATAGCGTCTATATTCTTTGATATCTAGTTTTGTATCGAACGGGAAGGGGGAAATGTCAACAAAAAGGAGTCTTTGACAGACAGCTAACCAACAATGCAATGACAATGTCACTAGCATTGAACTAAACAGAGAATAAAGATGGCACCTCTCGTTCCAAAGTAACAGAAATAGAGATGAAAATAAAATTCATTCTTTAGAAACTTGACTAAAAGATAAAAATGATGATTATTAAGAAAGTAGGAAAGGCATATACTGAATATATATATATATATATATATATATATATATATATATATATATATATATATATATATATATATATATATAATAAAGAAGATAGATTTGGACGCCAACTGGTTTTTATAACAAATACCAGTAAAAATGGAAAGAGAATAATGAATCAATTAAGTAACGACATAATTCTGATACAATCTATATCTGAAAAAATATATAGAAAAATAAGAGATACAATGGAGGATATAGAAGAATATGAATTATGACAGAAGATATGGAAATTGGAGAATAGAATTAACGAAATATATTAACATAAGAAAGAAAGCAGGCAATGTAGCAGTTATAACGCTACATGTTGATAAATAGTATAATTTTGGTTTACTGTTTTACTGTACAAAAATCCACGGATCTTTGGAATTCACAAAAATCGAATATGATTAATTCTAAAATATAGAACAAAAAAAATGAATAAACTGTAGGAACTAGGAATTGTTATCCCTTCTTTACTTAGTTTTTCAGTTTTTCAACTTTTTATTTAGCTTTTTTTATTTATTCATTGGTATTTGATTATTTAGCTGTACCTAGCTGGTTCCTACAACGTATTATGATTATGTATGTAAACAATAAGTATTTTTAATATAGGTTTAAGAGTTAATAATTTGTTAATTTGCTGTGTTTATGTATTGTTCGTTGTTTTTTATTTAAATAAATATATTTCTATCAAACTAATATTGTTTTCTTGCCATTTGTCATATTAATTGTCATTTGTCATCTACCAATGTGTCAATGTCAATTATGCCTTTTAATTAGTCTTCTTTTTCGATTTTTATCAATTCGGATAATTTCGGATATTTGGTTCCTAACATTCGGATAATTTCGGATATTTTGCTCCCAACCAGAGCTCCCAACATTCGGATAATTTCTATTTTAGCATTGGCAACACTCTTATGTCAAATATGGCAAAAAATGACAACACAGCTGAATGTTTTGGTTAGAAAAGTATTAATTAAAGTACATCCACTAATAATTTTCCAACATAAACATGCCTCATTCTGGTATCAAAGAGACCGCCTTTCAAATCAAGGTTGTCAGACATATTTCCTAAAATTCCTAAGGTTATATTTAAAAAATATTCTCTATTCTCTATTCGTTATTATTCAATTGCTAGTCAACGAACGACACTCTTAAAAAATAATATGAACATATTCTCAAAAAATATATCTATAAATTAATTAACTAGGTACTAATATTTCCATGGACTCTTCACTAATGAATTAAAGCAACCCTGAACTTTGTATATATTACTTATACTCTAAGTAATTTTCGAATATCGGCAACATTGTAGTCTGGAGAGAATTTGAACGTTCCGTCTATATCTATATCGACGTTGCCATGTTGGTGAATTTAGCGGTAATACTTTTATAGATATAATGATCGACTTTTAAGAAATCAGACAACTTTTAAGAATCCAAGTTCTCAAAAACGGTTTCAAGAATTGTATTATTTTTTTCCAAATTTCATTGATTTTATACCTTACCTGGAAACATGAAAAATTGCAGATATATTAATATGGTATTAAAGTTATATTCACTAATTTTAAACTCATGCATTATAGCAACAGCGAAGCGCAAAGCCATAAACCGTAATGAACACCTGTTTGTCTCGCTATGTGACACCCTAAATATTTCATTTTGCAACTAGCTATCAGAGGCGGAGGCTTATTATAAGGTAAGTAATATTATATTTTTCTAGGATGGCATTTTTTAAGATGCATCAACTTCTGTGTTATCAATAAATAATGACAATTATGTTAATGACAGCCCCGAATTAAAAAATAAAGATTTGCACTTACAATCCCAAAGAATAGTTTTAAATATGTATGAGTGTTTGAAAAAAGAAAATATTGGGATGGCTCATAATGCAATTGTTTCGAGAATTCATGTATTAACAAAAATCGGGTATAAGACGATATATACAATTATTAAATTAGGCACTGTTACAGATCATTCCTTAAAACAAAAGCGACCAAATAAAAAATTGGGTAGGATTGAAACTGCTGCAAAAGACGTTATTCAGCGAACAGTTTACAATTTTTACAAAGAAAATAGAGTGCCTACTTTAGAACTGATTCGTGAAAAATTGAGAGATTTCCCTGAATATAATTATACATCTTTGGAAACACTGCGCGAGATTTTGATAAGTTGTGGATTTAAATATAAGAAAATAGATAATCGAATGGTAATAATGGAATCTTGGCGTATTGTTGAAGTTCGACGAGAGTATTTGAGTAAAATAAAACAGTATCGTAATTCAAACAGAAACATAATCTATTTAGACGAAACCTGGTTCGATACGCATGATGTTGTTAAGTACGGCTGGGTTGACAACACAAACAAGTGTGCGTTAAATACACCGTGTTCACGAGGAAAACGTGTTATTATTCTTCATGCCGGAAGCAAAGATGGTTTTGTATCTAATGCATTGCTATTGTCGGCCAAAAATATAACAAAGTCTTCTGCCGATTATCACGAAGATATGACAGCCGATTTATTTGAGAAGTGGTTTGTTGAACAACTCTTGCCCAATATTCCGCCAAATTCAGTGATTGTTATGGATAATGCGTCGTATCATTCCCGCATATTAAATAAAATAATTAATAATAACACGAAAAAGGACGAAATTTTAAAATTTATGCAACTTAAAAACATCACTGTTCCTAAAAAAATTCCAGTAAAGAAAGAATTAATTAGAATGATCAAAAGTCGGAATTTTAAAAACGAATACGTTATTGACACCATTTGCAGCAGGCACGGCCATACTCTTTTGCGATTATCCCCATACTATTGCATTTTTAATCCAATTGAAATGGTTTGGGGTACCGTAAAAAAACGATTGCGAAAATATAATCAGTCACCAACATTAAGCGCAGTGGCCATTGAGAATATTCGAGAAATAATTAGTGGCATTAATAGCGATGTGTGGAAAAATTGCGAAGCTCATGTTGTAAAAATAGAAAACGAATATCCTGTTTTACCGGCAATAGCACCAATAGTTATCCAACCTGGGAACGATTCGACTTCAGAAGACTCTGACGATTCTTTTTAGTCCTTCTAATTAATTTCTTTACAGCTATCGCGATGCATCTTGAACACTAGTATTCATTATTATACAGTGTGTCGCATTTAAGATGAAGACACCTCTATTTATCAGCTATCAAAACACATACAGATTTGAAATTTTGCACAGTCATACATGTTGATAGTGCACATTTTTTTAAGATAGTCATCTGAAATTTAAATTTTAAACGCGGCTTACTGCGAATCCGCAAACAGGGTAAATTTTCGATATTTTGCTTCGCGTTAGAGAAATCGGAAAAACTTATTTGGAAAAGTTGTTCCACTTATTGTAACCGCACATACCAAATTTCATGACAAAATTCGCAATTTTAGTTTTTCAGTATTATTTGTAATCTCGATCCTAAATCTACAATTGGCTGTCTAAAGATGCATCTCGGGACAGCCAACTATCCGTTTTAGAATCCTGACTACAATTGAAGAGCTTATTTCCAAAGTGTCTTAAATCCATATAATGAAATCCATGAAATTACAGATTTTCATACAAATTTAACATACAAATTATACAATTTTCATATGCACTTTTAAATGGTAAATAAGAAGTTGTTTTGGTACATATAACTTTATTCTAGACTTGAAGAAATCTATAAAGTTTAAAAAAGCAAATTAAAAAAAAAAACGAAATTTTTTATTTAAGACACTTTGGAAATAAGCTCTTCAATTAATAAAAAAAGTAAAAGTGCGAATTTTGACATAAAACTTTGTTATGTGGGGTTATAATAATATTTGGAACATCTTTTCCAATTAACTTTTTCCGATATCTCTAACTCGAAGCGAAATATTGAAGATTCACCCTGTTTGTGCATTAACAGTAGGCCGTGTTTAAAAATTAAATTTCAGTTGACTATCTTAATTGCTGGATAGACAATCTTTTAAAATTTTCTGACAGAATTAGCCATTATTTACGGATAATTGTAAAAAAATATTATGGTTTATGTAAAAACTAAATAATATGTCCAATATTCTTTTAAATCACTAAAATTAACAAGCTTTAATTTGAAAGAATTAATTTGTTATTTATTCGATGTTGTGAGCCAGCTCCCATTTGAAAAAAAACTGATTCTGTCCTTTGAAGAGTCCTATTCAAAAATGCCCCGTTTAAACAAATCGAAGGTTGAAGGGTGCCGGACATTTTTGCCGGAAACGATTCAAATTCAAAAGATCACCTTTTTCTGCTACGGAAAATATTGCCCCGATTTCTCACCAAAATCAATGTTGAGACTTTAGTTTAGATACTCTTGAATCTCAAAAATACTCATTTACATATTTTTCAAGCCTCGAAAATGCATATTAGGTATCGCATTTTTCGGATTTTAAATCGCCTATATCTCAAAAACTATTAACTTTTGAGAAAAATGACATAGATCTTATTTAGAGTCACCCAAAAACCTAAAAAATATTTTTTGGAGCACAAAAGGTGATACTTTGAATTTGTTTAAAAAATTGTTTAAACAATTTCTGCCCAAAAATTGAGAAATTGTCCTGAATATAATTATGTAAAAATTAATAAAACTTATATGATTTTTCTTGAAATATGCGTTTGATAAATGATCCCTTTTCTTAATTTCCACGCCAATGGTCGGCATTGGCATCAAAGAATCTCAAAAGCCGACGCTTGGCAAACTGACATTGGAAAAAGTATAACAATTTCTTGCGTCTAAAAACGGGAGACTATTATTATAACAATTTCTTACTGAAATCACAGAATACTCCCTCTGGAGTATTCTGTGCTGAAATACTGAACCTGAATAATATTGCAGCTCTTGACGTTGAAAACTCTACACAACAATTACTAGTCACTTTTTGATGGTAAAATACTTTTAAATACTGGTATTTACTGTGATAAACGGCGAATTTTTACACTGATTCACAGAGCGGTATGTACTCCTTCGAATCAATTTTGGTTTATGTTTTGAAATTAATAATTTTAACATTTCTAAATGGGTATAATACCCATTTATGTTCCACTGAATTAGAGAGTTGAAAATAATATATTAATAAATTTCTGTAGGCGCGTCGCTTTCTAAGTCTGTTTGATTTGCTTTAATATTTTATTTTTTATTCGAGTGCATTTGACTTTCATTTTTCGGTCCTTCAGGTAATGATATATATTAGTTAATAGATCTGTTACCTCTGCTGTTTCTTCTGTATACCTTTTGGAGATACTTAACGGGTCTGGTGAGTTCTCGCAGTTTTCAAAAAAGTCTAATAACTGTTCGTAAGTTATAGGGTAGTTAGATTTTGGTTTCTCAAATAAAGTTTTACAGTATCTTAGCATTTCTTCTATTGTTTTTTGTGGTTTGACATTTTTAAATGATTTTACTTTCTTCTTTTTATTTCTTGGTTTAATAAAAATAGGTTCCTCTGTAGATGTAGTAGCTGTGGAGAGATTTGGGAAATTGTGCGTTTATTTGTGTTTATATGCGTTGTCTTATTTTCTAGATCTATTTTTGGATCGTTTGTTGTTGAATCTTCTTTGGTTGGCTGCATGTGTGGTTCTTCTTGCTGGATAGTTTGTGGTTGGGTTTGTTGTTGTGTGCTTTCTTCTTATGATTGTTGTTGTTTAGTGTTTGTCTGGTTTTTTTAAGTTGATAGATTAGTTGTATTTTCAATTGGGTTTATATTTTGAACTGGATTATTTGATGTTGAATTATCTGTTGTAATCGCGGTAGACATTGGGCAATTTTTTGTTAAGTGGTTGGTTTGCAAGCTTGGTTATCTAATGATAGGTAAATACTGTATATCGTTACCTCACGTGTGATAAGAAAAGAATCAGGTAAGGGCTGGTTATTTAGTGGAGATATGTATGTTTGGCGTCTGAAACATGCTGGAATTGTGGTGTTGATGTGCATATTCTTAGGAATGTTATAGGTGGAAGAAGATTTAATCCATGTGATTTTATTGCAGATATTAGGACTAAGTGTGGGATTGAGGGACAGACATTGGACAATACTAATCGCTGACTGGGGCTAATTAGACTACGAGCTTGTAAGAGTTGTTTGTTTATTTGAATTTTTTCATTTTTGTTTATAAAATCCTCAGCTAGTTTTTCATTTACTAAATATATACATACCTACTCTATTATTTGATAATTTTGAACAGAAGATGATCTAGGTTGGTTGTATCAGACGACTCAGAGTGGACAAGTAATCATCTAGTTTGGTATTTTCAATTGAATCAAAAATAATTGCTTGTTTTCTCGATGGAAATATATTGGATTGTGGTGTTTGATTGGTTACGGAAGAATATGTAGGTGATCCATTACATTGATTTGATGAGGAGCTGTTTGGTGTATTATTAGTTATAAGAATTTCAGATTGAATGGAACTATCCATTTTTAATAATTAATTGTAATTGGAGTACGGTCCTGGCAAAATAACCTTTGTAGTCTGTAGTGGAACAGGTTTGGTATACCTGTCCTAGCTTTTGTAGGTTAAATGATTATAATCCGAAATAATATTTGATAATAGTAAAAACTGTTATGATTAAAGTAACTTACTGTCTCTGTTGTATTTATTTTTGTTATTTCACTACTGGATCACTAATAAACGAAAAGATTTTTAGTATTACACTAGTTTTTAAATTAATTTTAAGAGCTCGATTTTTTTTAAAACACGTATTAGTTACTATGTTCAGAGTCGAATCCTATAAATACCTTGTAGATAGTTTATATCGCACGTTGTCAATCACAGAATCTTGTTTGAAACTAAAAGGCAAACTAAGGTCTAGAAATAATATGCTCCGCAAGCTTGTAGCTAAAAATGGGGCGCACATCCTTCCACCCTTAAAATTAAATGCTTGCACTATGCTTTGCTGCCAAATATACCTCGCCAGTATGGGTGATACCAACAACACTTGTCACGTAGATTTAGTAAGTCAGCAAAATCATCAGCGGATGTTCGTTACATTAAGACTCACATCCATACATAAGCTCTACATTATCATATCTATCAATTAACTTAATATTCGAAGATAGATAGCTAGAAAACGAAAGAAACAAAGTCTAGAATCGCAAAATTCACTCCTCGAATATCAGCCTATTGTACGACGACTTAAATCGAGAAAAAAACTGGTCAAATCAACACATTTGCAAAATAGACCAAAAAAAACGAGTAAATATTAAATTAAAGATACCTATTAATTTATTTTAACGGAATTTGACAGAACTAAAAACGGCGTATGAAGAAAGTAAAAGTAAATATAAATGAATGATAGTAATCTGTAATATTACAGCACTGAACAACAAGGGCAAGGAACTGATAACAGAACTAATAGAACAAATGAAGAGATGTGTGCCATTTAAATTAGGCAAAAAGGTCACAAGACAGCAATAGTTAGGCCAATACCTGGCTCATATATACCAGAGTTCTCAAGAATGCCAGAGCTTCTAATAAGCAAAAACAGACGATGAGGAATAACAATAAAAATGTTGACTTACATCTCGAAGCGAATCATAGTGGATGAAACACGGAACAATATAGTATAAAATATTAATTGTATACGAGCCCTAAGAGAGTAAACCAATAGAACTTGGAGTTAAATGTTATGAAGATCTTGAAAAGATGTTGGCAATAAAAACAACATAAGCAACAAACAACTAATCATTATGGAAGATATAAATAGAAGATTTGGCAACGACATAGGCACGAAGTAACTCTGTAAAATTACACAAACTAAAAATGAAGAACCCTTGAATGTATGCGCATAAAATGAATACACAATTAATAAAATATTTCAATAACCAAGATCAATAAAAGTATAATTTTATCAAGCGGACACAAATCAGTGATATACTAACTACATTTTTACAAACAAAAATTTTCACTACAAACAAGTATTAAACTGGCAAAATTAGCTGTGGAAAATATTAATTTTACTATAGCGAAATATAAACAAACCATGAAAATTTGATGATTTGAAGGAAAAAAATGTCAAATTAGGCTGGAGCAATAACTGCAACAAAAGAATCAAGTGGGAATAATGGCGAATTAATTTGAAAAATTATAATACTGAAGTATATCCTATAGTAGTGTCAGTTGGACCTTTAATCAATGCTTAGTTACATAGAATTTTGAAATGCGCAGATCACATTTACATGATTGTGACTACCCATCCAAGCTGTCATATGTCACCTTAACATTTCCGTTAATACCGGGAGCCATTCTCTCTCCTGTTGCCGACCAGAATGTAGCTACGACTTTTTTAAATAATTTTTAATTGTTTGTCCTTGTCTAGTGTAGTGTTATAATCAACTTTATGTTTAATTTTATGTTTATAACATTCTGCAATTATTGGGATAGCCCAAAATTGACGAAGTAAGTCGAAAACGTTAATCACAAAAAACTTTTATCATCCATTAACTTTGAGTTTTTATCGAGGTTAATCAATTTCTTTATTTAAAAAAACGTTTCTTGGCTTATTTTAGATGCCCCTGAAGATGCTCTAGGGAGCGAAAGTACTTGGACAAGATTTAATTAATAAAACTGTGCTCGATATCTGCCTTTATTTTATCAAAGTACAATAAAAATAGACTATGAATCAATTTTAAGCCAAACCTCGAAAAGAGTCAGGTTTGCTCCTTCAATGTCCCTAACAGAGATTTCACAATTCTGAACATCCAATAGTGTCATGAAATTCTTAAACTCTGGACTTGCTATAAATATCTTGAAGATAATTTGTATCACACCTTGTCATTCACAGAACTTTGTTTAAAACTAAATGGTAAACTACAACCAAAAAAATAATATTCTTCGCAAACTTTTTAGCTAAAGATAGGAAGCATATCTTTCCACCCTTAAAACGTAGACCTTTGCACTCTACGCTTTTGCTGCCAAATATACCTTGCCAGTATGGATGACACCAACACATACTTAACACGTAGATTTAGCTATAAATTAGTCAGCCAGGAGGACTCTTGCCTGCAAACGCCGGTTAACCTGTGTGAATCTGGGGTGATACAAGATTCATTACACTTTCTTAGTTGACTTTCCCATTCAAATCGCTCTTTTCTGAATGGATAAGGTTTATTTATTTGAACTGAACATGTAAAGTACAGTCAGTAAGCTATTACTTATAAAGATCATTGCAAATTTGACACTAACTACACTTATATTGACTACATATTACCCCTAAATAGGAGATAAAACATTCAGAAGTATGTAATATGGGTGAAGTGGTATAATTCTTGTTAGATAAATTAAGCATTCTTTCCTTTTTTGTGCACTACTATCCATTTTTACACAAAAATATCTATTTTAGCACTTAAATATTTATTTTGAGATAACCTTCTATTCAGAATTATATGTAGTACACAGATAGAACCAGAAATAAAATAATAAAAAATCTGTATACAAGATATCATAAAACATTGGATGAAATAAAAGAAGTTCTTATTTATCGAATTCTTAAATAAAACGTATGAAGACATACTTGCGTTAACAAAATACATTAGGAAATTTCCGCATATGAAAAAATACATCCAATTTGGTAATGAAATCCTTTTGTATCTATAAAGCTATTTTTAGAAAAGCAGCTATCTACCAAAAACAGGTATTTTCTAGTACACATATCTACTACATACCGTAATGCGTATGAATGATAACAAAAATAAGGAGTCCGTATGAACCGCTTAGAACATACGCTGGAAATATACGGCTTAATCGCATAGTAGCCAAACTATCAGAGCTTACTTAAACCGATATACTTATGGTTCCAATATACAGTGAAAACGATTTGAACGACCCCTATAATATATACACGTGAACTAACCGATATACATTCATGATACAGGGGTATTTATGGGCTCCACAAAATGTTTAAAAATTATAAAACTATACATGTTAACGAATCGACAGAGCCAATATTATGGAATGGTCAAGCGAGCATATATAATTTATTGTAGTGGTGTATCGGGTATGCACTGTTATTAAAAAAAAACCCTTTTTTCTTTTATTTCTCTATATTTCGCTGATTTTTTGTCAGCTTCATCGGGAGACAACTAAAATATGGTTAAAATTTGTATAAATAAAAGGTGAGAATAACAATGAGTTACTTACAGATTTAGAGTTTAAAATATTTAAAAATGTTCTTGTACATACTATGTTCAAAACAATACTAACAATATTGGTTAAAAAGCACCTAGGTCACTAGTAATTAAATATAAAAAGCAAACAAAACCAAACAAGAAACAATTAAAACACAATAAAATTACACATTAAAAATATACAGCTGATTTAAAACATAATTGTAAACAAAAAAATTATTTTAACATACTAAGAATATTACAGTAGTTATTGCTCAACTGCCCCGTGTCTGCCTTGTAATTTACTGCATATTTTTCTCTATTAATATGACACACATATTCCTGACAGGGTTCTACAGAAAGAGAATAATTACAACAAAAGATTGTTTTTAGAAATGTGTCATATTAATAGAGAAAAATATGCAGTAAATTACAAGGCAGACACGGGGCAGTTGAGCAATATCTACTGTAATATTCTTAGTATGTTAAAATAATTTTTCTGTTTACAATCATATTTTAAATCACCCTGTATATTTTTAATGCGTAATTTTATTGTGTTTTAATTGTTTCTTGTTTATTTTTGTTTGCTTTTTATATTTAATTACTAGTGACCTAGGTGCTTTTAAACCAATATTGTTAGTATTGTTTTGAACATAGTATGTACAAGAATATTTTTAAATATTTTAAACTCTAAATCTTTAAGTAACTCATTGTTTATTCTCACCTTTTATTTATACAAATTTTAACCATATTTTAGTTGTCTCCTGATGAAGCTGACAAAAAATCAGCGAAATATAGAGAAATAAAAGAAAAAAGAGTTTTTTTTTTAAATAACAGACCGCATACCCGATACACCACTACAATAAATTGTTATTTACGTTTCGGTTGATAATCTTACTACCAGTTTTGCTATATATATATATATATATATATATATATATATATATATATATATATATATATATATATATATATATATATATATACATCTAGCGGTTAATGTAAGCTCCGTTCTAAAACGGTATTATACTAACTCCAGTAGAATATACACCGTGTATTTTATTATCTAAGTAGCGCTTTATGTAGACTCCGACCAACACGTAGGATTAAGTGGACTCCACAAAAGGATAAACCATTTTTGGGATCCGTATTTACGATATTGCATATACTTCTAAACTCCTGCGATGTTGCCAATAATTGTATTAGTAGTAGATTTTCAAATTTTACAGCAGATACATTCTGGAACTTGAAATTTATTTAAATATCCATTAATTTAATCATGGAGGAATTTAAGGACTATTTGGCTAATTTATGTAGTTAAATATAAATTGTTAACCGCCATATACCTTTATTTTACTTTTTAGTTTTAATAAGCAAGGCGGTAATTTATATTACTTGCTTTATATATTTTCAAACATAAGAAAGTGTGTATTATAAACTTGGAAAAGCGAAAATTTCGGTTTTTATTAATTAGTATTTTTTATTAAAATGCATTGGCATTAAAACATTTAGTACATAAATGTACGTATATCAAATAGAGTAACAGTTTCTGAAATTAGAAGCCCCTTCGGTAAGATTATAAAGTTTGTTACCACAAAAAATCTAATAGCATGCACAGAGATAAGAGAGACCTACACAGAAGAAGATCTATTTTTAGCGAATGACAGGGCCATCTATGTAGCCAACCATTGGAAATACAAAATTTAAAGCTGTTGGTGTTCCGGACACGGAAAGTAAAGTAAGTATAAAAAGAGGTAAAAGTAAAATGAAAAGAAAAATAAAAAACTTATATAATATGTAGACCTGAAAGTGCGCCGGAGGGTTTGAAATAAGAATTTACCTAAGGAATGAAATAAGAATTTACCTAATATAAAACAGATCTGAAAGAGAATAAAAAACAGATCAAAGAATTAATAGAGATTAAGTACATCCTTAAGTAACATATCTCAAATCCGCCTGCAGTTTTTTTGGGTAGATCGAGTAGCTCGACAGAACTGTTGCCGGTTCCAAGCCCAAATAAAGGAGGAGGGGGTCTACAGCTAGTTTAGCACCCTACTGATAGACTTTAAAACCATACAGCTCATAGAAACAGAATTATGCCTCGGGACAGGAATGATTTCATTACGACGACTAACGGGAGAAAGAGGACAACGAATTTGTGGTAAACGAGAAATACACTTCGCATCGGTGCTTTGAACGTAAAGTCTCTACAAGAGAGCAGAAAATTACAAAAGAGCTTGTAGAAAAAAAAATATAGACATGTGTGCGTTAAAAGATACAAAGAAAAAAGGAAAAGGGTCAAATTATTATAGATGACCATCTCATGATTTACAGTGGTGTTGCCAAAGAAACCAGAGCCAAAGAAGGAGTCGCTCTGTTAGTACACAAATTTTTTTTACACCAAGTATAAAAATAGTAAGTGTAAAAATTATACTGGATGTTAAACCTCTGAATGTGGTAGCAATTCACTTCCAGAGAACAACAAAGATACCACCACAAGGGAAAACTTCTAGGAACACCTTCAGACTGTAATAAACGAGACCCCAAATGATAAATATATATTCATTATGGGTGATTTTAACGCCCGTGTTGGCAATGATTTAGTTCCAGCGATAAAACAGCGATATAACGAAAATATCAGAAATGAAAACGGAAACCTTCTAACGGACCTCTGCAGCAAAAACGAGATACGTAATAATAATACATTTTTCCCTCACAAAGAACAATACAAATACATTTTTGAAAACAGTAGAGGACAAAGATCTATTATAGACTATATTCTGTTGAATAGAGAGCACTAACATCAGCAGAAATAGGAAGCGATCACAAATTGGTATTGTGCCGAATGAAAACACTATATGTGATAACAAAACACCGAAATACACCACAAAGATAAAAGTCGAAAGCTTACAGGATGACTCGACAAGATACCTATTCCAGAAAAGAAGAACCGAAAAAAACAGAAATACATATATCACAGAAAGTGATGGAGTCGAAGAAAGCTGAACAATACTTAAGTCTAATATCTTAGCCTCGGCAAAGAAAGTTCTCGGTAAAAGAAATATAAGTAAAGTGAAGGAAAAATGTAAAGAAAACAAAAAAGCTTACCTGAAATACATGTCAACCAAAACACAAGAGGCATAACATAATTACAAGACAATTAGAAACGAAACACATGCACTTATAAGAAAAATAAAAAATGGTCACTGGGAACGTTTTTCGAAAGAAATGGAACATAATTTTTCTCGTCTGCAAAAGGAAATATAGCGCTTCATCAGACGTCAAAGAACGGAGGTAAAGTAACTAATAGAACTAAAATACATAGAAAATGATACGTGGATTGACTACCTAAAAAAGCTATATACAGGAGAAGAACAAACGACGCTAGAACCGGAAACATCAGAAATTACAACATATAAAGAACTTAATATAAATGTACAGGAAGTTCGGAAAATACTTGAAAACCTGAGGAACAGAAAAGCAGCAGGTCAAGACGAGATACCAAACGAATACTGAAATATTGTGGAGCAGCAATGACAGAACAATTAACAATATTAATTAATAAAATTATAAAACACAATAAAATGCCGGAAGAATGGAGAAGGAGCGAACTAACTCTACTATATAAAAAAGGAGATAAAAACAGACAAAAAACTACAGAGGTATAAACTTGTTAAATACTACGCTAAAACTTACAACTAAAATTTTACAAGTGTTAATTAATCACAATATAAGTTTAGCAGATGAACAACCGGGTTTTTTAAGTGGTAGATCGTGTACAGATGCAAAATTCGTTATAAAGCAAATTACTGAGAAATCACTGAATTATAATAGACTAGCATTTCTGTGTCTGATTGACGTAAAGAAAGCGTTTGACAGAGTAAGACTGAAAGATGTAATCCATCTTCTGTATAATAGAGAAGCTCTCCTAAATATTATAAAAACTATCGAAAACATCGACCAAAACAACAAAATTGAAGTCAGAATAGAGGGACAACTTACAGAACCTATAGAAATAGGCAGCAGAATAAGACAAGGGGATTTGTTGAGATTGAGCCCCATGCTCTTCAATTTGATCATGGATCAAATCATCAAAAGCGTTAACAAACGAAGAGGATACAGAATGGGAAACAAAGAAACTAAAATACTCCGTTACGCAGATGACGCAATATTAATAGCCCAAGATGAAGATAGTCTGCAAAGATTGGTCCACAAATTTAACATAAGAGCAAAAGAATTTAATATGACAATCTCATCTCAGAAAACTAAAACAATAGTAGTCAGAAAAGGACCACAGATGTAAAATAGAAATTGATGGCATTAGCAGAAACAAGACCCGACACAGCCACAACGCAAAGAATAATGATAATTTGATATTGAAAATGCTATATCTTCCTTAAACTATACCAGCTCAGTAGGTATTGATCAAATCCCCACTAAAATAATTAAATACATTTCTTCATATATATCTCCTGTTCTGTCTCACATCATCAACCTATCTGTCAAGGATGGCAAGTTTCCAAGTGACCTTAAAACGGGAGTAGTTAGTCCAATTTTTAAAAAAGGAGATCCATGTTTGGTTGATAATCACAGGCCAATCACCGTAACAAGTGTACTCTCTAAGATTATCGAAAAGTGTATTTACAGTAAAATGTTAAATTTTATGAATAAATATGATATCTTAAATAAATGCCAGCATGGGTTTCTTCCTAATAAATCTACCGAGAGTGCTTCTATTTCATTATTTAATTATATCCACGCTGCTTTGGATCGAAAAAGGTATGTGGGTGCATTTTTTTGACTTAACTAAGGCTTTTGACTCTATTGACATTGAAATTATACTGCATAAATTAGAAGCCCTTGGTTTTCGGGGTCATTTCTTGAGCTGGTTACGGTCATACTTACAACATCGTAAATTCCTAGTAAAAGTCGATAATAAGAAGTCATCTATTTTTAATCTTGATCAAGGTGTACCGCAAGGCTCCGTATTGGGACCCTTAATATTTCTTTTATATGTCAATGATTTGATAATTTTTTTAACTGCAGACCATACAGTTCTTTATGCAGATGATTCAACAATTGTAGTTGACGAGTCAACTGAAGTCGAACTCATTTCAAAAAATGAACTTAGTAGCACAGGAATTTACAACCTGGTGTAAAAGGAACTCTTTAATGGTAAATGCAAAGAAAACTATTTGTATGCAGTTCTACTCGCGCTGTAAGCCATCCCATGGTTATAAAATCACAGTCAGTTCCGAGGAAATACCCTTTAGTGATACAACACTATTTCTTGGTAGCATTCTAGAAAGTAATATGACATGGGATGAAAATGTCACTAAAGTATGCAAAACAATGAATAAGGGTTACTATGCGATCCTTCAGTTGAAAACTCTATTTAACACCAATCAATTGATAAGTGTGTATTATGCATTGGTTTATTCATATATGGCCTATAATGTTGTGTTGTGGGGAAACTCTAGAAACTCTTCTAGAGTTTTTATAACTCAAAAGAGAATTCTTAGATTGATATTCAATATTGATAATAGACAATCATGTCGTAAATATTTTATTGAACACAGACTGTTGACTTTTTATGCTTTATATATTTATAAATGTATTATTCACGTCAAAACTAAATTTCAAAATTTTACCCTCAACTCTGACTTTCATAATTACCCGACAAGACACGGGAGGTTGATAAGCGTGTGTAAACACTCCACAACTCTCTTTGAAACTAGCCCTGATTTTGCAGGATCTAAATTTTACAATTGTTTGTCACTTAATATAAGAAATGAAAATAATATAAAAAAATTCAAAAATAAATTAAAAGCATGCTTGATCCAATTATGCGTTTACAACCTAAATGATTATTTTGACTTAATAAAAGACTACAGGGAATGAGGACCGACGGGTTCAGAGACGCTCTATATCGCATATCTTTTTTTTATATTTTATTGATTTTGTTTTATGTAATTGTCCTATATAACTTGTTGATCATGCTTTATGTACTTTATGACTTGTCCTATATCACAATGTGATCTGATGGGATTAATAAAGAATATTCTATTCTATTCTATTCTAATGGACGCGGCAGAGATGAGAGTACTGAGAAGAATTACAGGAAATACTCTGAGAAATCGAAAAGAAAATGTAACGTATAGTGTATAAATGAATGGATACAAAATAGAAAAAAAAGAATGGAATAACCACATAGGTAATGGAAATAAAATACCTGGCATTATGAATTTATTATGACAATTTCATCTCAGAAAACTAAAACAATAGTAGTCAGCAAAGAACCAACTAGATGTAAAATAAAAATTGATGGCATCAGTATTGAACAAATAATGAAAATAATATACTTGAACTTTATTTTACTGTCGTTTTGAAATTTTAAACTTTCTAGTGGGTATCTTTATGTCTTTATTACCAATTGTTATTAACATGCGTTTACACAACGTTATAACGTTGTGTATTATAAAAGTATTCTATTTCTTTTTATCGTAGTAAGTCATTACTCAGACAAAATATTTTGGTGTCTTATGGTATTGGTAACTTGATTCTGTAATAAAATATAAAATTCATGGCAGACGACAAGCGGTTTCATAACCACTAAACATATCTACTTCTTTATTGTTTCCGTATATATTATGTTTTACAGTTATGATATTATGTTCGGTCTAATTGTTTTAAAAACTTTGTCGCTTGTATAAGCTTTAACTTTAATAATAATTTTATAGACCTTAATCATTTAGAAGTAAATGTATATATAATTTTTTTTCTGTCATATCTCTTTATAAGCAATTTTACTTGTTCATTGGTGGAATAATACCTCTATGGAAGGTTATCACTTCATTTTTTGCGCGATCGTCCGATACTTCTTCTGCCGATTCGTGACTTATCTCTTCCAATTTTGACGTCACGGGTCTCCTCCATTCTGCTCATGTGATTATTCCATTCTTTTTTTCTATTTTGTGTAAATTCATTTATACACTTTACGCTACATTTTCTTCTAATGTCTTCACTTCTCTTTTGATTTCTCAGCGTATTTCCTATAATTGTTCTCAGTACTCTCATCTCTGGCGTTTCCATTATTCTTTGCGTTGTGGCTGTGCCGGGTCTTGTTTCTGAAGCATTTGTCTTACACTGGCTTTATAAATTGATATCATCTCAGTGTTAATGTGTCTGTTTAGCCATATAGTGTTATTAAGGCATCCTGCCAGTCTATTTGCTTTTAGTACTTGATCTCTCATTTCTTTGTCCAGGTCTCCGTAGCTAGACAGTGTAATTCCCAGGTATCCCAGGTAGATATCTCTACTCCCCGATTTCAGCAAGCAGTCACCAAACTATTAAAACTGCTACATTCATGCTTCCTATTATCCAACGATTAGCCAGTCCATGACTATATGCATTATTATGGTACTGATATTGCTGCTGCCCCTCATAAGTAAATAGAATATGCAAGGGCGATTTTGGCAATTTAATAGGATTTTTGTGAGTTAGAATATAATGTCCCCGAGAAAGTAAAGAATATCTATCCGCTATCCAGATTTAATCCATAGATTAAATATTAGAATACTATAGAATAATGCTATTAGCAGCAAAAAAAAAACGATATAGTAGTCAGTAACGAGAAAACCAAATAAATGTTCATTAACAGACAAAAGAGACGATGTAGTAGGGCATATAACTTAACAATAGATCCCTATAATTTTGAAAGATAGGAGCGTTTTAGATATCGCAGATAATGTTTTCACATAAGAGATCAAAGGGAAAATTCAGGTAGCAAACTAATATATGTATAACCCTCATAACAATTTTAAATCCAGAAGTCTAACACGAACTACTAAAATGAGGATATATAAAACAATGTAAGTAAAACTCAGGTATTAATTAGATCAGGATTGCTAGGAAAACCCCCAGAAGTGTTTTACGACCGGGAACTAATGCTAAGGTCAAACAGGTATATAAAGATTGCAACGTCGTACAAGAAACTAAATCTCAACGCCAAAGATATTGTTTTGCACTCTGTATTGATTGGTGATTCATAAGATTCATATATTTCTCTAAGAATTCTTCTTTCTGCGACGCTCAATCGGCTCTTATTTTGTTTTTTCATTGTCCGTGTTTCACTTACATACGTAGATTCTTATTTTTGGTACTGCGGGATGTATTTTTGGATTTAATTTTTTTGCTTAAAACGTAGCAATTACCAGCTTGTATTCTGTTGTTATTCTCTTTTGTAGTGTTTTTATTAAAACTGCTCTTAAATCCCAAATATTTAGACCGATGAACCATTTCAAAGTCTATTGAAATATTATGTCCTATCCTGTTTCGTAGTGCTCTTCTTATGATAGCCATATATTTTTTTGTCATCGTTGATTTGGAGGACCCTTCTTTGCGCTTTTTCCTATTAAATGTCTTAATGTTTTTTCTTACTAATAATTATACTTGCTACTATATTTAACTCATCGTCGAAAGTCTGTATAATGTAAGGACCTTGCTTATTAAACTTAGATTTTCTGTATTTACTTTGCGGGTGATGCTCTACAACACGATGGTAAACACGATTAGAGACACGGCATCTTCCTGTTTGAGGTCACTGTACATTTGAAAGTGAGTTGACAGTTAATTTCCTTAGGTATGCCTAGTTCTGCCATACAATTACATAACTAGTGTAATGTTTTTTTATTCCTAACATTTTTTATTATGTATATAATTCTGAATATTTGATCAATGGTTCATTCAGTTTTTCTAATTTCATACTAATCTTTCCTAATTTCACATTTGTGGTTGCTGTCTGTCAAAGAAAACACCATTTTCCAGAGCTGATGCTATGATTTATATTTGTTGTTAAAATTACTTTGCTGCTGTATCGAGTACCGTTTACTGGTATATGAATTTGGTTACGAATTTATCTTGTGTGTTGAACTCTATTAAATCTTTTACCGCGAATGGAAAAGAATGTTTTAACCTTTATTTGTAACATTTTTATCGTTAACGTTTAGTGAAATATTTTACGTTTATCTAAATAAGTATTTACTATATTGTATAATGATTGTACGTTTCCTGTTTGAGATCAATGTACATTTGAAAATAAGTCGATAATTTTCCTTGAAATATTACTTTACTTGTACGTTACTCCTTGTTAAATTAATTAATTTCTTAGGTAAGCCTAGTTATTCCATAGTATTCCATAGTTTTATTCTTATTACTATATCATGTGTTTGTTCAAAATCTATAAATAACTAGTTTAATGTTTTTTTTTTGTATTCCCAACATTTCTCATTAACTGCCTAATTGTGAATAATTGAACAATGATTTATTAAGTTTTTTCTAATTCCACACTAATAGTCTCCTATTTGATAGTTCACCTATTCACTCAATCGTTATAGGTTTATTAGAAAAAAATCTGTATATCCTAATAATTAATACATAGCTTATACCGCTATAGTTTGTGCAGTACATTTTATCATCCCTTTTGTGTATGGGTATGCTTTTCAGCAAGTTGGTACTTGCTCTTACTTTTAAATTGACAGGTTAGCTGTTTAACTGCCTATACTGAACTTTCTTCTTCATGTTGCAAATATATATAAAAATTATTAAAAACCACTCTGACATACCGTTGACTGAAATATTGGAGACCCTATATTATTCAATCAATGGAAATACTAAGATCACACGGGGGGAATATTATGGGTTATTTCTGGTTTCGTCATAATTTATACTAGTAAGTAAGTAAGTTCGTGTAACCTTCTGGCTAAGGTCTAGTGTTAGGGTTTTCAGGTCGCGCAAGCGCCCCTAATATGACTTAACGACTACTTTCGTAGCCGGGACCGACGGCTTTACGTACCCTCCGAAGCACGGTGGCAGCGCAGTTAAATTAGAAATTGAAAATTTTGTCGGTGCCAGGATTCGAACCCGGGCCCTCCAGCTTGTTAAGCCAGTAACACAGCCACTGAGCTACGGCTGCCACATAATTTACACTGAAAATACTAACAAGAGAGTGCCCTCACTTCCACATGTTAAAATTGATATATAGTACCAACAGATGCTAGTTATATACCATCAGTACTAATAAAATGGAAACTATTAAATTAATGTCAATTTCATTTAATCAAACGTACTAACCTTAAACATGGTCATTTAAGGAAACACCTCAAAAATATTGACAAAAAATTAAAAATAGCTTAAGCGTTATACAAGTAACAGAGCAGCAAAGCTCACAGCATGAGAATATTGCCTCGTACTTTTATATAGCAATTTGTTCTCACAATTTTATAGTTTTTCGAAAAATGAACTCCGATTAGAAGATTAAAACGTCAAACAAAATGTAAAAACCTATTCATATTTTGTGATACAAAATCTTCAATTTCGATATTGAATATTCTTAATAAATGTATAATCTAATATTTAAGCCTGTTTATGTTTTACAGACTTGGAAAACACTAAACAGACAAATATTTATTCCTTTATGTACTAGGTTCTAAAAAAAGTGTACTCAAAACAAATAAATATTATCTACCAAGTGTTTTATTCCAGTTTCATATGAAAGCACCAGATATTAGATATGTATTATAAATTTCGTCATAGGTGCAAATTTGAGATAAAAACCAAATGATAGAGCATATAGTGAAATATAAATATCTTATAATAGCTGTATCGAGCGAGGATAAGATAAGGTTATTGATGAGGAAAAAAATACCTATCGCTGAGGAAGTGAAAAACTAATTGGCAAACGCAAATGAAATATGCATTACAATCTATCATGATACACATATATTCGTACTACAGAAACAAGACAATTAATAAACACGGGAATCTTAATAATAAGCAAAATTTAACTTTTAATACACAGAATAAATAATGATATGCAGAAGAAACACAAATTAAAAAACGTTATCCACTTATTGTACGCAAGAGAGATACCTCTAGGAAAAATCAAAACGACCGAAAATATATACCAAAATAACACAATAAAAGTAAAAGTAGAAGAAGAACCAACCGACCCTAATAAAGCTGACAATGGGATAAGACAGGGATATTTCCTGAGTCCTTTATTGTTCAACCTGATTATGGATGAAATAATAAAAAAGTAAGAACTAAAAAAAGATACCAAATGGAAGAAAAACAAATTAAAATTGCTGTGCAAACGACGCAATACTACTCTTTCAAAATGAAGATGATTTACAACGTGTGCTGCACCAATTTCATATAACTGCCAGAAAATTTAACATGTTAATTTCCCCAAAAGAGACAAAATTCATGGTTACAACAGCAAATTTACTAAGATGTTAATTGGAGCTGAAAGGTCAGATAATTCGCGATTGAAACTGAATGTAGAGGGCAGCTCGATTGCAGTGTCATGGCCGATATAAATGGTATAAACAAACATAACAGTCTAATGTTTACCATTGCTTTTGGATGTTTAGTTTGGTTTAAGACGAGTTATTTTTATTATTTAAAAATGGAAATTAGCCTAATGATATCGTTGAGTATTGTGGTGAAGCAAAGAGACCATTGGTTGAAGGGGAAGCAGTTTTCAAGTGATGAATTCTTAAATTTTAACTTTAATGGTTGGAACTGGCTTGTGTATTGGTGAATTTGTATATTTTTTGTATAAATATTTTGTGTATACCTGGGAACCCATAGTATAATGTTCTGTGTAATGTTTGTCTTATTAATATATGCATTATAAAATTATGCCTAATGTTTTTTATATGTTAATTTTTATTTTATACTATTTTTTGACATATGTAAGGACTTTATTGTATATTAACATAAATAAATAACTTGAACTTGACTTTATTTACTTTATTTAGTTATTTATAACTTTATTTATTTATTGACTTTATTGTAAGATAGTTCATTTGATTACACGAAATCAATCTTAACTTAAGATCACCTGTCAGAAAAGATCATAGCACATGATTTGTCTTTAAAAGATTCCATAATAAATCATGAGGAAAAAACCTCATGATACTATCCCAACATGGTAAGTATTTGTATTTCTGTTATTTAAGAAAATAAATTATGTATTCTCAATATGTTATTGACTAAATGATAGCGGTATTTTCTTTTTATTGATTTTCTCAAGTTTTCCAGTTTCTGCTATTTGTGTGATATTAGTTTGTATTCAAGTTAATTATTAGTTTTTTGCTAAACTTTACTAATTATTTTCCAATGTTATGCTTACTTTGAAAATTTTTATATATATTTTGTTTCAATGTAAATGGTATACCCGTTAATAAATAAATAAAAGTTTAGGAAAGAGAAATAGGGACATATCTTTCCCTATTTCGCAATAGGGGAGGAACAGAACAATATCGATTTGATTTAAAATACTTTAACGTAGTCATAATGCTGAAATTTACTAAAAAATTTAATATTTCTATTCAAATCAATTGCTGTCTGGTTTGTTTATACCACTTTTAGTAGTTTAAATTTATTCCGCCAGAGGTCAGATACTTTGTTTTCAATCGCGAATAGAACAAGTGATGGAGTTTAAATATCTAGCCATCACATTATCTAGCTACGGAAAGCTCGAAACTGAAGTGGAAGATCCAGGGAATAGAGCAAACAGAGCCGTAGGCTGACTAAATGAAACAATATGAAGCAATAAAACTATCGGGAAAGAAACGAAAGGCAGAATTTACAAAACAGTCATCAGACCAATGACATACGCGGCAGAAACAAGACCTGACACAGAGAGGACAAAAAGGATATTAGAAACAGCAGAGATGAAAACGCTTAGAAAAATTGATGGTAAGACACTATGGGACAGAGCTAGAAGTACAGATATACGACGTAGATGCAAGATGGAGAAGATCAAGAACTGGTTAAGAAATAGAAGAGTAGAATGGAACGATCATATAAGCCGAATGACAACAAATAGAGTAGTAAAGACGGCAAGAGACGGTCAACCCGTAGGAAGACGATCAGTAGGAAGATCACGAAAAGATGGAACGGCAACTTACTGGAGGCACATTGAAAAATGACAGTCATGTCTATATAAATAGAAGAAGAAGAAGAAGAAGATACACAGGATAAACATTAAAATTGCTGCAAGAAAGATAAAATAAATCAGTCATATTAATGTAGAATAGCAGAGGACAGAGTGTTTAGAGAAAATAATGAATCAGTCATATTAATGTAGAATAGTAGAGGACAGAGTATTTGTCATAGCTTTGGACAAGTGCCCAATTAAAAAAAGAACACAGGTCGTTCAAAAAAGACGGAACTCTAAAAAGAAAATAGAATAGATTTAAAAAAATAAAAGCATAAACATGTCTTTTCCTACTTTTTTAATATTGAAAATACGTAAATAGAACATTGAATTAAAATGTAATCTTTGATAATCTGTGATAAACCCATCACCTGAACAGTGGCACCGATATATGTAGTTGAAATTGTTTACACTTATTTTAACTGTTTATTTTGTTATTATCTAGATATGAGTTGCGACCGATATCACAAACTTATTTATTTTTCACAAAGAGGCTCTTTAATACCTAAAATTATTACTATACAAATCTGATTCGAAATATCGTCAAAAAGTAATACACGGCATGTAAAATTTAAATTTTTAATAAAAAGTAAAAGATTAGGCATTACTTATGGGATTCAAAGAACGCGCGTTAAGGAAGATTGAAGTACTAATAAGATCACCGCAATCGGGCATACCCCGGGTAATGATTAATTAATTAATCGGCTAATTCTTCAGTCACCCCTTTAATATGATTTTGTCAAATTGGTCCTTTTTAGAACCAACTATTCTAATAACATATGTCTATAACTGTTAAGGGTATATCTAGAGAGCAATAAACTTTACTTTACTTAAACTTATCAGACATATGAGCTAAACACGAATGTAACTTATCTCTAGTGCAGGAAACACATATAGGGCCTAACCTAGGGTATTTGGTATATAGCTGATAGCTGAAAACCACATCAAAGATATAGACATGCTATTTCTGTCGCAAAAGAAGCAAAGAATAACTTAATGTAAGAAAGGACAAAACCAGTCAGCCGAGAGAACCTTTTAACGATGTTGAGCTTGGATCCACCATCTACATATTTAATGAAAAATAATACAACTACCGACATTGAGGATCTGAGCACAAAGCTTATTACGAAACCTGGACCAAAAACACTCTACAATGGCTTATCCGCATGATGAACAACTGTATTCAAATTATGGAGATAGCCAAAATTTAGAGACAAGCCAAAGTTGTTACCTTGCTTAAACCTGGCAAAAAAAGACGGGTACGAAAAATATCCGGTATCAGGGGTGGTATTTTTCAATCTAAATGCCGCTTACGGCACCTTAAATTACAGAATATTTCTCCAAAAACTATATGATATCCCCTTAGATAACAAGCTCACTTACATTGTCTGCGTATGCCAACATAAGAGAATATTTTTTGTATCACTCACTGGTAAGAGTAGCAGATGAAGAACGGTCTCGCTTGGGGTAGCATAAAGGCACCTACACTGTATAACATTTACACAAACAAACGATCCATACCGGTAGATACTAGGACTTCTATTATATAGACGAGACACCTATTATTGCACAATAAAAATAAACTATGAATAAATTTTCAGCCAAAACCCCTGAAAAACTCGTGGGTGCTCCTTCAATTTCCTCAACATAGACGTTTTCACAAAACTGAACATCCAATCTTGTCATAAAATCATTGAACTGTAGACTTCCTATAAATTCCTTAAAAATAGTTTGTATCACACCGGGTCAGTCATAGATTATTGTTTAAAACTAAAAGGTAAATTGAGGACCAGAAATAATATTCTTCGCAAGCTTGTCAGCTAAAAATGAGGCGCACGTCCTTCCGCCCTTAAAACATAGACGCTTGTACTATATGCTTCTGCTGCCGAATATACCTTGTTAGACAAATTAACCATTCTTTCTTTTTGTGCACACTACTACCCATTTTAACACAAAAATATCTATTGTAGCACTTAACCATATTTATTTTGGGATAACCTTCTATCGAGATATCACATGTAGTACACAAATAAGACCAGAACTAAAATATTAAAAAAGCTTTATACAATATATCGCAGAAGATTGAATAAAATAAAAGTAGTTTTTATTAATCAGATGCTTACATAAAATGTACAAAGACACTCACGTAAACAAAATATATTACGAAATTTCTGTAATTAAAAAAAAAAACATCAAGTTCGGCATTGAACTAATAAAATTATATTAAATGAAAAAACAACATCTTTAAAAATACAGAAAAAATAAAATTTTCTATGCAAGCGAACATTCCATTCAATAATAAGCCCAAATCCTTTTGTATCTTCATACCTGTTTTTTAAAGAACCAGTTACATTTTAGTACGTAGTTATACCAGGTAATATGATATCCTCTGTTACACAGTGTTATGCGTATGACATTCCACTGTCTACAAACAGTAGATAAAAATAAGGAGCCCATATAAACCGTTCAGGGTATATGTTGAAAATATACGGTATAATCGCACAGTTGCCAAACTCTCAGAGCTTAGTTAAACCGATAAACGTATGGTTCAAATATACAATGAAGAAGATCTGAACGACCCCTATAATATATACACGTGAACTAAGCGATATACATTTATGATACAGGGGTATTTACGGGCTCCAAAAAATTTTTATAAATTATTAAACTCTACATGCTGATGAATCGACTGAACCAATATATTACGGAATTGTCAAGTGAGCTCCGTATATCGGTATCCACTTGACCACGGAGCTCAATTGAACCTGAATTTTAACATGGGCGGAGTTCACTTAATGCCGTAGATATATATATATATATATATATATATATATATATATATATATATATATATATATATATATAGGGTAGGTAAAAGTTTATGGTCGGTATGGTAAAATTTAACAGGATATCTAGATATAAAATCATATTTTCAGCGAATAGACAAAGATAACAATCCTATTTCCCCTTGGTCTCCCCTCCATTTTTCTCATACATGCCCATTGCCCATTAGTGAGACGATTAGTTCCGATCAGAGATATTTTACATATCTCTGGTTCCGATCCAGCTTATATCTAAGAAACTAGGGGTGGGTCGTTGACATTTATATCGGAACCGTTTTTCGTAAACTAGTAACTAGTTGATTGTTTACCAGTAGTTTCAAATAAGCTAGTACACAAACAAACATATTGGCTATTATCGTTTATGTGCATAAGTATTGAAGTGAAAGAAACTAACGAAGGATATATTTATTAGAACTTGAAAAATAAATTAAACAATACAAATAGTACTTACATTTACATTACACATTAAATCGCGAATCGTCTAAATTGACATTTAAAAACATACGTTTTTCCACTTTTCTTGTTAACCGTGTTCTTCTTTTATTTAAATTAAACCAGATTTTGAACATGTGTTCACAAGGAACAGATTTTGTTACAATACTACAATATTTTATGAATATAATGGTTAAATTAGGATATACATGGCGATGGTTTTTCCACCACTGTAATGGACAGTTCCAATCTCCCTTCGAAATTTTTTGTGGGTAATATATCATCAGACAAATACATGTCGACTTCTTTTATATCTCTCGATACAGGTGTATGTTTAGATGAGTCATGTCCAATTAATTCATCAAAAATACACCATGGACTTGAGTCATCTTTATCAGTTTCTTTTTCTTGTACTGGTTGATTTTTATTAGTACAATCTTCTTTTTCTTTTTTTATAGAAGTAACCAGCTTCTTAACTTTTTCTTTTGTTTTTTTACCTTCATTTTTATCAGAAAATCCCTGCATTTTAAATCATTATTTGTCATTTACGATTCTACGGTTTCTCACTGTTAAGCCAACTAGTTGATGGTTGATTCAAAAAAACTACGTTTTATGTAGACGTAAACAGAGGAGCAACGAACACTTTACGTCGACGAGGACGATTAGTTGATCTGAGAGACTACTACAAAACTAAAAATAACATGCGACTCTTTCGGGACAGTGGACAGTCGATAGTCGAAAATAACTAGGTATTCTGATTAATTAATGAGTTTCGATTGATCTGCATTTTCGATTTCAAATCTTTATTGATAGTTCGTCAAAGGATTTATTTATTGTAAATATTCAATTAAGAATTCTTTTTCTTAGTGAAAATTATTGACCTAGTATAAGAATAATAATTTTATCTTCAAAAATGCACATTTGTAGAAGATGCAGGTTTTTTGGTCCAATTTCTGAATATGTATTGCAATGATTGAAACTTCTCTTGACGCATTTTTGTCCGTTTCGACTACTTCTACTACAAGTACTGACATACTGCCATCGCCACCCAAGCGTCAAGAGGTGATGGATACTGAGAGTTACATCGCATTAAATTTAAT
This sequence comes from Diabrotica undecimpunctata, assembly GCF_040954645.1. Taxonomy (NCBI): domain Eukaryota; kingdom Metazoa; phylum Arthropoda; class Insecta; order Coleoptera; family Chrysomelidae; genus Diabrotica; species Diabrotica undecimpunctata. The sequence continues at coordinate 82,467,300 of NC_092810.1, read as the reverse complement.
TAATTATAATTTACAGGACAATATTTAACCGAAAATTTAGAATTTAAAACGGTTTTACTAGGCTGCTGCCATTTTTCTGGAAACCATAATTCAGAAAATATCGTTTTTGAAATTAGTGAAATTATTAATCAGTGGGGTCTAAAACGAAAAGTAAATTTTGCAGTAACTGATAATGCCTCAAATATGGTCAAAACTATTAAATATGTTTTGGAATGAAAACATTTAAATTGTTTTGCTTATACGTTAAATTTATTGGTGGAGGACGCACTTAAATGCTGTCGTGTACAAATAGATAAAAAAAAAGTGTTTTTTCGACATTTCGGCAGAAAACACATTTCAAAAAAAGTACCTTATCTTCAGAAAGGCTTTTAAAGTATCAATTACAATATAACAAAGTTCCCAAACGGCCAATCCAAGACGTGGAAATTTCACCTATTACATGTTAAAAAGAATGACCGAGTTAGAAGAGGCAATCCGTTCCACATTGGTATTAGTTAATACAGACTTAGACCAAATCTAAATAATGAAGACTGGATTATTTGTTCTCAACTTTCCCAAATTTTACGGCCTTTTAAAGAAATAACAAGTACAATGATTGGCCAAAAATACTTGAAGGGTAGTTCAGTATTTGTTATGGTACGCTGCCTGCAAGAATCTTGCAATAAAATTTTAGAAAACAGTAACCTTACATCCATAGTATTCGACGTAGTACAATTAATAATATCGGGTTTAGCAAAAAGATTTATATGGATAGAACAGAGTGGCACATTGTCATTATGTACATTTATGGATTCACGATTTAAAGTGCAGGGATTTTCTGATAAAAATAAAGCTAAACAAACAAAAGAAAGAGTTAAGAAGCTGGTTACTTCTATAATTAAAGAACAAGAAGATTGTACTATTGAAAATCAACCAGTACAAGAAAAAAAAACCGATAAAGATGACTTAAGTCCATGGTGTATTTTTGATCAATTAATTGGACATGACTCATCTAAACGTACAGCTGTAACGAGAGTCCATTACAATGGTGGAAAAATCATCGCGATGTACATATATCCTAACCACTATATTCATAAAATATTGTAAATGTGAACACATGTTCAAAATCTGGTTTTATTTTAAATAAAAGAAGAACACGGTTAACAAGAAGTAAAGTAGAAAAACTTTGGACCATTCGCGATTTAATAATAACGTGTAATGTAAATGTAAGTACGATTTACTATTTGCATTGTTTAGTTTATTTTTCAAGTTATAATAAATATATCCTTCATTAGTTTCTTTCACTTTAATAAATATACACATAAAGGATAATAGCCATTATGTTTGTTTATGTAGGTACTCTCTTACTTGAAACTACTGTTAAACAATCATAGTTACTTGTTTACGAAAATCGAGTCAGTTGCTTTAACGATAAAAACGTCAAGGACCCACACCATTGTCCCTACTTTGATTCGGTGCTTTGACGACGCGGGACGAGACGTTGCCAAATAATTTTCTATGAAGGTTTTTTATTGTGGCATCACAATGCAGTTTATTATTTTTATTTGGGAATAAGGCACAATGTGACTTTAAAATAAGCTTATTTTGATGTTTAGATTTTTAATTCGAAAATCGTACTTAAAATACGAAACATTAATAAATTTTATTTATATAAAACGATTTCCGAAGTGGAAATCAAAATGTTATATTACACTTATTGTAAAGTAAAATTGTGGCATATTCCCAATAAAAAACAGTAAGCTGCTATTTAAATCCATTTCGCCCAAATTTGATTTTGATTATCTTATAACATTGTTCAAATGCTAAAAAGACAACAGGTAATAAAGCCTATAAGTTTGGCAACGTTGAACTTCCCCTTTTTTATAATTTCCACTCATGCATTTTCGGCGATATAAAGGGCGGACCTAATATACCTCTCTTTTTAAACAGGTGTTTCTCACTTCATCTCACGTAAGGTTCATACCGACCATAAACTTTTACCTATACTGTATATATCTGACTATGCTATACCAACAGCAGTTGATTTTACACTAAAAAATATTTCAAATTAGTTGTTAGCTTACTTAATACATATAATTAATAAAAACAACTACCATACAATTTTTACTAACCAAGTCCTATATTTTTTTTAAATCTTGCTTATTTTTTCTTCCACTACAATAGTCTTTCAAGGAAACCAACACTATGTAATGTAATAAAACATTCCAAATATTTTCTTAAAAAAGCGTAAACTGAACTGCTGTGAGAATATAAGTTTAAAATGAAGATATTAATGTATTTTAACACGACATAACTGTCTGGTGTTAACACTGCAATATTTATTATATATTTTACTGAATTTTTACAATGTTTTTTTTACTGGTTATTTTTATAATCAAGTTATAAAATAAAATACAATAATTAATACAATAATTAATAAATAATTTCTTAAAAAAGCGTAAACTGAACTGCTGTGAGAATATAAGTTTAAAATGAAGATATTAATGTATTTTAACACGACATAACTGTCTGGTGTTAACACTGCAATATTTATTACATATTTTACTGAATTTTTACAATGTTTTTACTGGTTATTTTTATAATCAAGTTATAAAATAAAATACAAACGTTGTATATCATCATACATTTATTTCCATATGATGAAAGCATACATTTTACATTCAAATTTAATATTGTACGAAATTTAAAACTATATTAAAGCACATCTGTACATTATTAAGGTACTTTAATAATTTCTGCAATTTTTAAGAGGAAAAATACCGTTAATATAAATTTATTGGAATCATAAACAAAGTAGTAAGCATATTGTTTTAATCCTGGATTAGCGTATAGTGGCCATTTTAGTTAATTAGACTGGTTAAGATCTTTGAGTATAACTGACTTAAAATTTCAAGATATAAAAATCTACATTCTCCTGTTGTACTGACTGCACTCCATGTTCGCTTTATTTTTGTTGTGGGTAGTAAATAAAGAGAAAAATAAATACATTATTAATATGAAATATTGATATTGTTCTGAAGCTATTTTCTTGTGGCATTTTAAAGTAATTACTATTTAAATGGGAATAAGCCACGATTAAAGGTTAAAGTAAGTTTATTGACGTTTCAATTTCCACTTCGGAAATCGTTCTCAAAATACAAACATTAGTAAATTTACGGTTCAACAATTACTAAGCGTGGCGCAGAATAGAGACCATTTTGATGTAGTGATAGCAAACCTCCAGTAATGGAGTGCACCAGAAGAAGAAATCTTACAGAATACCGCTCAGACAAATGTTTTGAATAAAATAAAATATAATAATCGTATGAGAAAAATTTGTAAATTATTTAATATAAAAAAAATATATTAAATCGGATCTAATGACAACTAATTACTTATTTGAAACCTCGTGTCTCAATGAGTACGTTGCTAGATTATTATGCGATTCTGTCGAGCTATTTCAAAATGGTGACGGTTAAATGTTTAATTGTGACTGTGTAAAAGTAGACTTCTACTAATAATTTGATAGTCTTCAGCTTGAAAACGCACACCATGTAAATTTTTTCCAGTTTCGCCTATGTTGATAGTCATAGTATGACGCCATATTTCTTTAAATTACAATATATTGTACTTCTAATACATAATTTGAAAGCACTTGTGACACTCAATATATTACTAGAAACAAAACAGGAGATGAGTTATTCGTTAAGGTCATACTTTTTTACACTATTATTATTGAATCATACAAAAATCTAAAGATAAGAGCTTTGAAATGATCATATGCCATGTATGTGATTTAGGAAAAATTTCGATGATGTCATATTTTCAACACATGTTATACCATTTTAATAGGAGTAGTGCGTATCTTTTTTAACACAGTTGCCATTCTCAGTCGAGAGGAAACAGAATTGCACACAACTCTAGTAATGCTTCAAATACATACTACAAATAAAGTACTACTTGATATATAATCTTAGTTAAAATAATTTTACGAAATAGCGACCTCCGCTATTTTGTATGATTTACGTCACAAAAACAATGTACAGAGCTGCATTATCTAGTCTAATCCCTTACCATTGTTTGATTAATAATAAAGTCAACAACAAATATCTCTTAAAAATTGCATATACAAATCTATCAATAAAATCGCTCAATCTTCTTTTCCACAAACTAACAAATTGATGGCTTTCTGAAGATAATCTAAAGCTGTTTTAGTATCATCATAATTTAAGGCTGATGTGGCAAATTTGGAAAACTTCTGTGCCTTTTGTATGTCTTGGGCTGTTGGAGTGTACCCAGTTGATAGTGGTGATTGTCTTGGCTGGGGGGTGGGAATCACTGCAATTGAAGATGGGGTAGAAGGTACTGCATCAAATGGAGAAGATACTGATGGGGGAGGATTGTATGGAGATGGGACTTGAGGTTGAATATTTGTTGGGTATTGAGGAGTTATGGGTGATGAAGCAGGAGCATGAGTGAAAGAGTCGTCAGGGGGAATTAGAGGCTTTGGGGGGTTAAATGGGTCATCTGATGGAGGAAGAGGTGGATCTGCTGGGTTTGGTTGAACTGAAACAATAAATAATAATAAACATTATATTCCAATTAAGATTACAACTAATAATATCACTGCGCTGATTAAAAATGAATTTAGATATTTTGAATGAACAAAAATAAATCAGAAAAACAAAATAGTAATTCGTTACCATCAATAGTTCCAGGTCCAGTATATTTTGCAAATGTAGAAAGCTCTTCTTGAGTCAATTGACTGTTGTGTACAATACCATCAGAATCTTCCTCATTATATGGTCTGGGTGGACCAGGCATTGGTGTATCCCCAGCTTTTAAGCAATTATGGATGTAAGCTGCTTTCCACTTAGCATATTTACGCTTTTCTCTTATGTCTTCAGCTAGATTACCAAATTGGTCTAGAACATCCATTAACATACCAGCAGTATAAAAAGTCTTTACAGTATTTCTAAAAAGAAAAACATTTTTTTGTAAAAAAAAGCAAAGAAATGCTAGTAGTTGTACCCATTTGTCAGCTGTGCAATGTTCCAAAGTTTCTATAAAATGTTAATAGGATCAATGTACTGTTCTGAAGCTATTTCTTGTGGCATCTTAATGCAATTACTATTTTCGTTGGGAATAAAAGACAATATAAGTTTAAAATAAGTTTATTTTTAACGTTTTATGTTTAAATAAATAATTTTAAAATTCAATTTATGCCAGAAAGAAACTCGTCTGTGTTTATTATATTATATGTTGTTGATAAAAAGGGAACACTGGCCGAGCTTCTCAAAAGAGATGGAACACGACTTCTACGAAACACAAAAAGAAATATGGAGAATGATCAGAGAACAAAGAAAAGAGATGAACGAACTAATACAAACGAAACACATTCAGAAGGAAACATGGGCAGACTACTTTTGATTCCTATTTGCTAAAGTTGACCATCAACACCTGAGGCGAAAACAAACGAAGAAATAAATATTGAGGAGGAAGAGGTAAAGGAAGCATGAAGGAAATTAAAAAATTGAAAATCACCAGGAGAGGACAGAATACCGAACGAACTTCTAAAGTATGGAGGACCAGATCTGACCAAACAATTATTAAAACTGATCCAACAAATAATAATAGATCAAAACAGAATTCCTCAAGAATGGAGATCAAGCATCCTAATACCCTTCTTCAAAAAGGAAGACAAATCGGACTCGGAATATTACAGAGGAATTAATTTATTAAACACAACACTAAAACTAACAACCAAGTAATAACAAATAAATTGAATGCAATTATAACACTAGCAGAAGAACAAGGTTTTAGGTCGGGAAGATCATGCACCGCCGCTATATTTATAATGAGGCAAGTGCAAGAGAAATCATTAGAATACAATAAACCGGCATATCCTATGTTTTGTGGACCTCAAGAAGGCATTTGATCTGGTAAATTAAAGGACGTTATTCACTTATTGTGTGCAAGTAAGATACCTCTAGGAATAATCAAAACGATCGAAAATATCTACCAAAATAACACAATAAAAGTAAAAGTACAAGAAGAACTAACTGGCCCTATTGAAGCTGGCAATGGGATAAAACAGGGAGATTCCCTGAGTCCTCTATTGTTCAACCTGATTATAGATGAAATAATAAAAAAAGTAAGATCTAAAAAAGGATACCAATGGGAAAAAACAGCTTAAAATAATCTGCTATGCAGACGACGCAATATTACTCTCTCAGAGTGAAGATGATTTACAACATATGCTGCATCAATTTAATATAACCGCCAGAAAATTTAACATGTTAATTTTCCCAAAAAAAGACAAAGTGCATAGTTATAACAGCAAATTTACTAAGATGTAAATTTGAGCTGGAATGTCAGATAATAGAACAAGTGATGAAGTTTAAATATCTAGACATCACATTATCTAGCTACAGAAAGCTCGAAACTGAAGTGGAAGATCAAGTGAATAGAGCAAACAGAGCCGCAGGTTGCCTGAATGAAACCATATGGAGAAATATCGGAAAGGAAATGAAAGGCAGAATTTACAAAACAGTCATCAGACCAATAATGACATACGCAACAGAAACACCACCTGATACGTAGAGGACAAAAACGATGTTAAAAATAGCAGAGATGAAAACACTTAGAAAAATTGATAGCAAAACACTATGAGACAGAGCTAGAAGTACAGATATACGACATAGATGCAAGGTGGAGAATATCAAGTACTGAATAAGAAATAGAAGAGTAGAATGGAACGATCATATAAGCCGAATGACAACAAATAGAGTAGTAAAAACGGCAAGAGACGGTTCCCCAATAGGAATATTACGTAAACGATGGAACGACAACTTACTGGATGCACATTTAAAAACAGACAAGAGTCATGTCTACATAAAAAAAGAAGAAAAAGTTCTTAATAACTAGTTTTCGATTATTTATTGCCTACGCACTGTAAATTATAGAATATTATGAAATATTTAATTTGTCAATTGTAATAAAATAAAGTGGCGCCAAATTTGAAAATTTGTATTTTTAAATTTAGTCAGGAAATTTAATATTGTTGAAATAAAATACTAGTTTTCGTATGATAATTAATAAGATAATAATAATTACTGTTTGTATTTTGAGAACGATTTAAGAAGTGGAAATCGAAACGTCAAAAATAAACGTATTTTAAATTTATATTGTGGATTATTCCCAACAAAAATAGTAATTAAAATATAAGCAGTAACTTCCATAAGCATTTACAACTTCATTCACTCATATTTAGTAGTTTCATAAGAACATTTCAATGTATGATATTAAACTTATTTACAGAATAGTTTTTAATTAAATCAAAACATACTTATTAAATATTTCAGCACGATCCTGTTCATCTGCATGACTAAACAATCGTAGAGCATATTCTTCAATGAGAGACTGTGCTATAGTTTCACTTGTAATTCCCTCATTATCAGCATTTGCTTGTTTTGTCTGTTCTAACCAATCCAATAAAGATTTTATCAGTGCTGCTGTCTCTGGACTCTTCTTACCAGGAACTAATTGAAGAGCTAACAAGCAGGCTGCCATTCTAGCTACAAAAAAGAATACCATTTCACTTGGATTAAGGAAGATCAATGCACATCATTAATTTTATGACATCATAAATCAATGGTAGCAATATGATGATGGTGCCGAAAAATGCTATAGAAGTGAAATTAATAGACAATAATGAATATGGAGTAATGAAATTGAGTCTGCTAATGTACACAGAGAAAACAATATAGTTTTCTATGAAGATGATGTTATTTATTTAATTTGAGATTCTCAGCATACGTCAGCATTGAGAGTGAGAGAGAGCGTCATTTAAGGACTCCGAAATATCAAGACCCTTGATTCCTCGATTAGTGTCTGCACTGCGAGCGTCGATGGGAGACTTGGTGAGATTTTGGCTCACAAATGTGAATGCAGAAGATTAAAAAGAAAATGATAATAATGAAAAATGAGAATAAGAAGTAAAAAAAGAAAAAGGTATAAAAGTTTGTATAATACAAGATAAACAAAACATGGCAGATCGACAATTAATTAACGACTTCCACATGTTATTATTTTAGAGGGATGACAATGGGAACAGATATATATATATATATATATATATATATATATATATATATATATATATATATATATATATATATATATATATATATATACAGGGTTTTTATCGCGGTTCTCAAAGAATTAATTTGTAAGCACTTTTTGAAATTATCTTTATTATAATTATTATGAAACACACACACACACATTATATATATATATATATATATATATATATATATATATATATTCATCATCTTCATGTATATATATATATATATATATATATATATATATATATAATATATATATAATATATTGATAGCAGGCTATATACATTATATGTACTATACGTCTCACGTCATTTGAGTTGATATGTCATGTGCTAGTATTAGGCTAGTTTATTTTGTAATCAGTCCGAGGCCTTTCTCAGGTCAATAAAGCAAATTTATCTTTTGCTTTATATATAAAGCAAATATGTCATCCATAGTATCATGTGGTATGTCATATGTCGTTATATATTTATTAATAACAAAGACGATGTGTAGTGCCCTTTTGGTAGTCTCTTTGTTTGTTTTTTATGTATATCCGTTATATCCTCTCTTTTTGTTTGCTATATCGCATGTTAGGATTCGATCAGTTTTTTATTTTATAGTCAGCCTGAGGCCTTTTGTAAGCCAATAAATCAAAATTTGTATTATAGTCGCCTTGTTTGTTTTTTCTTACTTAATATATTCATTATTGCCTCCCCTTTCAATTGCTATGTTGCGTGTTCGAATTCATTCAGTTACTTATTTTGTACTCAAACAGATGCCTTCTTGAAGTTAATAAATCAAAATTTGTGTTATAGTAAATCTATTTGTATTCATAGTGCCCTATGATATCTCGTATGTCGCTATACATTCATTATTAATGAAGATACTGTGTGGTACCCTTTTGGTAGTCGCCTTGTTTGTTTTTTCTTACATGTTCGTTATTTCCTCCCCTTTCATTTGCTATGTCGTATGTTAGAATTCAATCAGTTGTTTATCTTGTATTCAGCCAGAGGACTTTTTTAAGTCAGTAAATCAAAATTTGTCTTATAATAAATCTATTTCTATTTATAGTACCCTATGATATCTCGTATGTCGCTCTACGTTCATTATTTATGTAGATACTTTGTAGTACCCTTTTGGTAGTTTCCATGTTTGTTTTTCTTACTTAATATATTCGTTATTTTCTCCCCTTTAATTTGCTATGTCGCATGTTAGAATTCGATTAGTTGTTTATCTTGTATTCCGCCAGAGGCCTTCTTTAAGTCAATAAATCAAAATGTGTCTTACAGTAAATCTTTTTGTATTTATAGTGCCCTATGATATCTTGTATGTTGCTATACGTTCATTATTAATGAAGATACTATGTAGTACCCTTTTGGTAGTCGCCTTGTTTGTTTTTTCGTACTTAATATATTCGTTATTTCCTCCCCTTTCGTTTGCTATGTCACATGTTAGGATTCGTTCAGTTGTTTATTTTGTACCATATTTATCCAGTGTTCTATGACCTCTCGTATGTAACTACATATTCATTGATAATGAACACACTGTAGTGCCCTTTTGGTAGTCGCCTTGTTTGTTTTTTCTATCTTATTATATTCATGATATCCTTCCCTTTCGTTTAACGTATCATACGCTCCAATCGAACCCATACCTTTCCAATGATACGTCACGACAAACTATTCTACCCCCACCACAAAACGCTCAAAAAATTAGATTTTCTTTTCTAATTCTATTTAACTTAATTTAATTTTGTTTAATTCTATTTACCTTTATTTTATTTTATTTTATTTTGGTAAATCGTTGACGTTTATTAAACATCATTTTATTTTTATAGTATGTGTATGTTTATCTTACGCAATGACATATAATAAATGTATATTTAAGCAATATTAAACAATAAATCAACCGTATATTTTCAAGAACAAAATAGGATTGAAATGTCAAATGTTAGTAGCTCAATTTTTCTCCCAGATGCCGTCGTTACCTTACTGGACAAACTGTGTGTCTTGTCATCGTAACCTTTTATATAAATAGATTATATTACATAATATGTAATTAATATTTTTTGCATTATTAATTAAATTTTTTAATTAATTTTTTGTATACACATTTTAAATATATATTGTACGAACTTAAAAGTATATTTACACATTATACTCATTTAAATATATTTTTATATATTATTCGCATTCTAAAAGTACCTACATTTATATATTACGAGTATATTCATTGACTCTATTTGCAGCAATGCCAAGTATTGCTTCCTTAATTATTCCAGCCATAAACTCTGTGCCTTGGTCTGCTATTATTTGTCTGGGTACTCCATACCTCAAAATAAAATTTTCTACAAATAATTTGGCTACTGTTTCGGCTTCTTTATTCTGTATTACGTAACACCAATATATATCTATTCCTATTGTCATACCTCTCAAATGGGCTCACCAGGTCTATGAATATTGTATCAAATGTGCTGGTGGCTGTCGATGTGATAGTCATGGGTTCCTTGTTTATGATTGGGTGCTTATGCCTTTGGTAGTCGTCTCATCTCTTCACATACTTCTCAACATTTCTCCGTAATCCGTTCCAGAAATAGTATTTCCTTATATTTCTGTACTATATATACATCCTATTTACATCAATATATGTATATTGAAATGATATGAATATAGGAGAAAGAAAAATAGTGTTTAAAAAATTAATTTATAAGTTATATACTAGATAATATTAGATATAAAAAGCATTTGGTTATTTTAATAAGTTATATACTATAAAATATATTTATGTGAGGGCATTTTTAAGAAATTAGCATGTAATAAGTGTAAAAAGTTTTTTTTTATAATTATAATATTGTAAATATATTTAAGTGAGCCATGTGCATAGGCAACCAAAAATACCTACTCTGAATAAGTGACAGATAAATAATAGTTGCGAATGTAGAAGTGGGGTTAT